>NW_027187391.1:40130734-40144568 GCF_028583685.1 Petaurus breviceps papuanus
TGTGTGTGTGTGTGTGTGTGTGTGTGTGTGTGTGTGTGTGTGTGTGTATATATGTGAATCCGTTTGCCAGATTTGTTCAAATATGGGTCACACATCCTCTCAAATCTGGTTTATATAAAACCTTATTAGGGCTAGAGATTGAATTTATGACATAAGTGGTATAGGGAGTTGCTGGGAGAGAAAGCTCCCTGACTCCTTGAGGCAGCTAGGTAGTTTAGTAGATAGAGCACTGTTCCTGGAGTCAAGAAAACTTGAGTTCAAATGTGACCTTAGACATTTAGTAGATGTGTGACCCTGGGTAAGTCAGTTAACCTCTATTTGCCTCAGTTTCCTCAATTGTAAAATGAGGAACTACCTATCTGGGTTATTTTGAGGATCAAAGGAGATATTTGTAAAGCTTGGCATGTAGTAGGTGTTATGTAAATATTCCTTTCCCTCTCCCCCATTCCAATGCAGGTAGCTACCTTCTCTGCAACTTATACCCTTAGAAAATTGCCTAGAACACTGAGACATGAAGTGACTTTCCAGGCATCCCACAACCAGTATGTGTCTGTAGTGGGACTTGAAGTCAAATCTTCATATCTTTGAGGCGAGCTCTCTATCTCTTATACCACATTGTCTCTCTAAAACCACATTATATGTTTTCTAAATGTAAATTTTTGGTACATACACATACTTTCCTTTCAGAGAGATCACATTTTAGTCGTGTGGTCTATATTCAGGGGTAGTTTATATTCAGATTAATATACTATACTATACTATAATCTATACACATATATGTGTGTGTGTGTGTATCCTAAAATACATTAAGGATTCCTAATAAATATTAAGGATTTCCATTAGTTCTATCAGTTGACGAACCCTTCCTGACCTTAGTCTTTATAAGTTCTTGTGGCCAAAAAGATGCATCACTTGGTAGACAATCCTTTGGGCCTCTGGCAGGAAGCTCCAAATTGCCCATCAAAGGCTGATGAGCAAGCTAGCATCATCTCTTCAGAAAAGGCAGGAAGAATGCTATAATTAAATGCCTCATCGAGTGAGCCCCCAACAAGGTGAACAGGTATAACCAACGGGCAATTCTACCACAGCATCATCTCACCATAAATGACAAAGGACTAAGGAAATAATTTCCATACAAGTAGGGAAGTCAAGGGGAATTTTGCAGTGATCTGCATAAATCTTTTTAGTGTGTGCGTCTTTCAGCTATGGACAAGTAAATATTTTCTACTCATGGGTTGCTTCCTCTCTTAGAAGGAGAGGTTAAAAAGGTATTGGAGGAATGTCATTCCACTCTCCAGGGTATCAGGAAAAATGAAGTGTCCCTTGAAAATGGGAAGAAGAAAAAGAAGGTTTTAAAAAAGAAGAAGAATGAAAGTGTTCTGTCAAGGCAGAAAAGGATCATGACGTGTTTGGAGGTTGGAGGACTGAAAAATGTAGTACAGTAAAATAGGAGAAGAAAGATCACTGAACATTTGGAGCTAAGTAATAGTTAAGCAGCTCTTCTCATGGAGAGGGAAACTGGACCCTATAAGTAATGTCAGCAGCTGCTTGATCCCCAAGAAATGATGCTATGGATCCCTAGATAACTCTAAGAAAGTGATAATCCAGTAGGAGGCTAAGGAAGAAGAGACCTAGTAGTGGTTTTTGGTAACTACCTACTAAGGTAGCTATTTGTCTAGGGGACTTTACTACTAGAGGAGTCTAGAATCTCCTACAACTTGTCAGATTTGATGACATCTACCCCCATTTTTGTGTTTTATGTTGGTACAATAGAGAAAGTTCTGAATTTAGAATAAGAGGCAGTGGGCTCAAATTCTGTTTTTTTGTTTGTTTTTTTTTACCACTCAGTGAGTAAATCACATAACCTCTTTGGACTTCAGTTTTCTCATCTGTAAAATGAAGTCAAATTATATGGACTCTCGTGCCTCTTTCAGCTCTAAATCTATGATTCTGTGATAGTGACAGAACCTAGGAAACATTGCTGGGAATTATAAAGGTTTGGCCAAGATAATGAAAACTTTAGAGGTGCCAGTATTTTTTGTTCACTATTGCTGATTGAAGGCACAGTAGTTGAAAGATAAAAGGCTAACTTGAGAAGTGAACAGCTGCTTAACAAGATCTTGTATAAGAATATGATTTAGATTTACAAAGCAAGCTTAAATCACTGGAGTGAACAGCTCTTGACCAGAGATGTTGTATGCCTAAAAAGGACTGGCTAAACCATTTGCCTATAGACTTGCATATCTGATTAAAGCAGAGGGATGAAATTGCTTGTATATATGCATCAAGTTAAATGTAATGAACCATAACCGCTACAATAAAACAAGAAGACTAATGGAGTTACCTGAGATATAGAGTACAAGAAAGGACTCACTAACAAAACCCATGGTTCAGATGTCTATACACAAAAATACAAAGTATGGGTGATAAGAAAGGTGAACTAGAGATTCTAGTGCAAGGAGAACAATTTGATCTCATGGTTATCATTGAGATTTAGTGGAGTAGGCACCATGAATTCCATATGACTCTGGTAGAACATACCTTCTTGAAAAGAAACAGGATAAAAAAGGCCTGAAAAGATATATCTTTGAGGAAATCCCAGGAACCAAAGAGGGGAAGTATGGTGTTGACATCGAAGAGAAGATTAAATAATTGGTAAAAGAAACCATATTATCATGTATGTATACTGTAGACAATCTGGACTGGAGCAGAAGATAATAGGGAGTTTGAAAAAAAAAAAAAGATAGCAAGCCTGGAGTAGATGCAAGATGGTGATATGAAATTCCAATTATCTAGAATTCTGTTGGAGCCATGTCTCTGTAGCAGAATGGGTCATAAATTCTTAAAGGTAGAGAGACACCATTGAAAGGATCTTATATTCTGGGCCTAATTCTGACCAATGAGGAAGAACTGGTTGTTCAAGTAGAAATGATGGTAATTTATGGGAGAAGGGACTTTATCTGAATATCTTTAATAGACAAAAATCAGGCATATCAAAAATCTGACATGGACCCCAGATTTTTTGAGAGATTTCAAAGGATCCTAAGATTCCACGGTCTAAAAAGTCAGCATAGGAGGGAGAGGAAGTTCTCAAGAAATTCTTATGATGGAATACACACACACACACACACACAGATGGATGGATGGATGTGGATACATAGGGAGCTCATGTACCAAATTTGATTTTTTTCAAAGATATATAGAAGGTAGAAGCAGGACCCAGTGATGCAGGGTGATTATAATAGAGGACTGTACAGTCTTGTAAGCATGGGTCTGGAGCATAAAAATCTGGGATGAGTAACAGGATCAACAAATAGGACTTTTGTGGCTATATTGAGGAAACGGAGGAGAATCAAAGAAGGACCAGAACTGCTGCTTAGCACGGATAGGAAAATAAAGATGGATAATGGAATCGGCAAAACTAATCAACTTTTATTTTATTTTATTTTTTTGCTATCAAGAAGAAAATTTTTTGGACTGGAAAGGACAAAATGAAATGGTTAATAGGGAGTTGAAACCCAAGTATAAAATGAGAAAATTAGAACTTCTCATTATGTCTTCAGTGAGTTTAGAGTACCAAGATCAAATACATCCCAGGGTACTGGAATGATGCAACAAATGTGATTTCTATGCCACTGTAAGTGATTGTTGAAAGATGGTGAAGAGTGGGAGAGGTGCCACTGAACTTGAGATATGTAAATGTTATTCTGATTAAAAAACAAATAAACAAACTAAAAAGGAAGTGGGTGGAATCTGCAAACTGTATTCCAGGGTGCTTGACTTCACAGAATATAGAATATATTAAAGGGATGGTTAATGGGCCTTAAGAAAAACAATAGGTAACTAATAGCCAGTGTTTCTTCATGAAGGAAAGGTCATGCTAGATTCACCTCATTTCCTTGTATGACAGGATTAGAAGGCAGTGAGTTCAGGACAGTGCTATGTTTGAAGTAAGAGGATGCTGTATTTGAGGTACCAACAAACACTTCTCCATAATAAAAGATGACTTTTTCTGAAGAAAGAATAAGTTTTATCTCACCTAAGCAGTCTTTATATATGGACATGTATGTGTGGGTGTGTGTGTGTACACATAGAGATATATCTCTATATATACACACATATGTATTCTATTTGTATGTGCATATATGTATGTGCATGCACATACATATGAATACATGGTACACCTATATATGTTGTGGCTCATCCAAGCAATCTCTATACTTGGATGAGAGAAGGGGGCTTGGGGGAGAAGGAGAAGAGAGGATAGCTATTCATTTATAAAAGTATTCTTTGTACATCTTCTCATAGGAGTCCTTTCAATAGAGGGTGCCCCTAATTGACTTAAAAATAGAGTTCTATTGAAAAAAGAAAAGTGATATACATACAACTTTTCAGGAACATATCCATTGAATAAAGAAAGATACTCCTTCCCTTGGTTTTATAACAAACATTACTACTCTCCATTCTTAACAGGGACTGACATATGTATTTTAATTAGGGCAATTCTATTTTCATCCATCCTTATCCTTTCTGCAATAATGGAGCTGATGACTAAAAATATCACAAGCCTTGTGTGTCTGCCATGTCTTTGAAGTTAAAGCTGTGGCATCCCTCTTTGGGTTTGATCTGCACATTGTGGGTACAATGTGATGCACAGATGCATTGTCTTTGCTAATTAACTCCATCTGTTGAGGAAGACTGAAAAAGAAATTGGATTGAGGGTGTGTGTGTGTGTGTGTGTGTGTGTGTGTGTGTGTGTGTGTAATGTATGTATGAGACACCTTGAGAAATAGTGAGGTGGCCTCTCCAAACATGTTTTCTTCCTTCTTGTTGGTACCAATTATTAGAGTACCCCTTGAGCATAGAATCATTACTTTGGATACCTTCATAAAATGGGCATCCCATGTCCTTGAAGTTCTGTACACGAGGCGAGTCCAGATTATCTGTTTCAAGAGGAACACAGTCTGAAGTTTCTCTGAAAAAAGAACAGTGAAGGACTCTCTTCACCATC
Organism: Petaurus breviceps papuanus; assembly: GCF_028583685.1. NCBI lineage: Eukaryota > Metazoa > Chordata > Mammalia > Diprotodontia > Petauridae > Petaurus > Petaurus breviceps. Next base: position 40,135,746 of record NW_027187391.1, read on the forward strand.
CCTAATTGTGGGAGTTGGAATCCTACATTGTGACCTTTAAATCTATGTGATCTAATATGCTTCTCCCTCTCTGGTGAAAATTGTCCCAGAGATTGGATTTTTCTTTGCTAAGAGTTAAAATTTACAAGAAAGGGAAATCTGTTTCATTAAAACTTACTAGAAAATAGACCCCAGTCTGTTGGCCAGAAAGGGGAAAATACATGCACACTCACATGTACATACATACATGCTACACACATACATACATACACACATACACTTGAAGAAAGACCCTAGATTTGCAAAATCTTAGATCTCTGGTGTCAAATCCAATACTCTTCTTTAGTCTCTCCTTGGGTTTGGTCAGCATTTCTTAGAGGAATAGATCACTAGAAAATGTGTTCCTTGCTCTTTAAATGTTTGTTCAATTAATAAGTATTTATTAAGCACCTGCAATCTAATGGACACTAATGCTATGTTTTGGGAATATCAAAATAAAAATCAAATAGCCCCTGCCCTCAAGAAGCTTATGTCTGGTTGAAGGAAGAGCACATATCCATATATGTATATGTATACATAAAATGTATATTTTATAATAGGTATATGTATATATAAAATGTATATTTATTTTGCATATGTATATACAAAATAAATTAAGATGGTCTGGTTTTTTTGAAGGGGGTAGGGTGGGAAAAGGACTAGCAACTGGGGAGGTTAGGAATTGATCAGCTTGTTTAGTTGATAAAATATGCTAAATTAAACTTAATTTAATTTGCTAAGACTAGGGTTATGTAGAATAATTGGCCGTTGATGACTTAGCCATTGGTCCGCATTCCCAGGTTGTATTATATTGGGGGATTATTTTCCTGTGGGTATTTATACCTGTAGAGGTATACATCATGGGCAGGTGGGAAGGGTGCTAGAAAGACCATATTAAAAAAAAGTTTGTCAGCCATTAGTTGGGTGTTGTTCAGTAGCTTTTCTCTGCCTTAGTTTCCTTAGGCTTAAATTTTCACTTGGAATACTATCAGTTTAGATTACAACTTCATTGTGGTGTTGAAACCAGAGGGAAACTTGGAGATAATCTAATCCAACTTTTTTATTTATGATTGAAGATGCTCAGACCCTGAGGACTGAAGTCACCTGCCTGAGGCCACATGGCCATTAGGAAAGGGGCAGAGTCAAGGCTAGAGCCCAGGCTTCCTGACTCCTAGGTTATCAGTCTTGATACCAGTCATGTACTCAAAATAGCTTTGGCCAAGAACACCCTACTTACATCGTGGCAATGAGTCCCTGGAGCTTATTGCCTTGGGTGTGTTTGCTTTTCCTTTGTTTTTGAATTTCTAAACACAGCCTTTGCTTGCTGCTATGACAGGTGAGCTAGGGATGGCATGCCAAGTCAATAGCTGTTAAATTATCCAAGCACACATTAAGTATATGCAGATTTATAATTTTTCATTTTCTTAAAGTGACTGGGTAGCCCAGATTGTTAAAGGGACCTTGAGGTGACTTAGGTCATTTTGTTGTCCTTAAATGAGTCTATATCATGATACATAAATTAAAAAATCTTAGAAAGATTTACTGTGCTAGCCTTTTTCTTCCAGGTACAGTTGTAAAAGGCTAGAAATTCTTATAGTTTAAAAAAAATTTTGTTGATATCTTTTGTTTTTGTATCATCTTCATTTTCCAAGTACATTCTTCTCTTTCTTTACCCAAAGAGCCATCCTTTATAACCAAGAATGAAGGAGAAAGGGAGATGGGAAGGGTGGGGTGGGTAGGAAGTCAGGTCAGCAAAACAAACATAACACCTGAGTTTTATAGTATATGCACTGTTCCATGTCCATAGCCACTGTCCAGCCCTGCACCACAAAGAAGAGAAGAAAGTAAGTTTTCTTTCCTCTTTTTGGGGGCAATTCTTGGTAATTATGATGAATAGTGTTCAGTTTAATTCTTTTTGTTTACAAGGTTTACATTTGAAAACATACATTGTTGACTATACATACATACATATATATATATATAGAGAGAGAGAATATATATATAGAGAGAGAGAGAGAGAGAGAGAAAGAGAGAGAGAGAGAGAGAGAGAGAGAGAGAGAGAGAGAGAGAGAGAGAGAGAATTTTCCTGATTCTGCCTAGATCCTTTTACCTCATACAAGTCTTCCTATGTTCCCCTGGGCATAGTCTCTATAGTCATCATTTTCATGGTATTGTCATATTCCATTAAATAGTCATGCACCACAATTTGTTTAGCTATTCCCTACTCAATTCTCCTTTGTTTAACCCAAGTCTTTCAGGTTTGTCATATCCTTAGTGGAACAAAGAATGGTAAATTGGTATAGTACAAGTGGAAACTAATGAGGGATAGATAGTTGGTGAAGTATGTGAAGTGAATGTGAACAGAAACCTTTCCCCCAGTTGATCAGGGTTGGGCTTTTGTGTGTGTCATAGACCCCCTTGGGAAATTTGGTGAAGCCTATGGACCCCTTCTCAGAATAATGTTTTTAAATGCATAACATGTAATATGTAGGAGTACAAAGGAAACCAATTATATTGAAATAGAGTTTTCAAAATATTTTGTAAAAATTTCTAAATTTGATAATTTTGTGAAATCCTGCTTTCTTGTCAAATGCCAGCAGCTCAGTGGGATTTCACAGTTCCTTGGTTCAGGGAAAGAGAGTCTGGATCATGAATAAATTTAGATTCCAGGTCTCCAAGTAAAATTTTGTTAAAGGGACCTCCCTCTAGCTCTCCAGCTCCAGGAACAGAGCCTCACCACCTACTCTGGAGGGTTGAATACCACACCCCATTCTTTTGTGGGCTCCCAGACTCCTCAGGGGCTATTGAGAAGTCTCTGTGATGCCTGTGGTTCTGGGCCCATGCCAGGAGGAGGAAGGTGGGTGTATGGGCAACAGCATGCTGGCAGAAACATCTTTTAACAATTTTTTTTTTTGTGCTACTGGCTTTGGCCCCAGAGGCTTTGATGCTTTTGATGAGATTTTTGTCTTCCCTGTAGCTTCAGTGTTGGCCACCTTGCTGGTATTTGTCACCAATACATTTCATCAATTTAAACTTGTTCTTGAGTGTTGGTGCCTCCTTGTTAATACAACCTTCTCATACTTAGAATGAAAGGAGTGTGTGTGTGTATGTATATGCATGTCAGAAGGACCTTAGAGATTTTATGATCTAGTCCAACCCCTTTCTTTGATGATTGAGGAAACTGAGGCTCAGACAGGTTGAATATCTTGTTCAAGGTCAATAGAAACTTACCCGCAAAGCTGTGATTCACACACAGTACTCTTAATTCCAGCATAATGTTCTTTTCATTTTTTCACACTCCCCCAGCCTTCTCTTCTCTAGGCTAAATAACCTTTTTTAAAATTACTATTTGACAATTTTTGTGGCTCTCCTCTAATGCTGTTAAAGGCAAGTCTACTTTTTAAAGGGCCAGAGTCTTATCTTCCCTAGGCTAAATTAACCTATTAATTTTTTTCCCTTGACCTTTTTTGATGCTCTCTTCTGACAGTATTAATCAATCAATCAATAAACATTTACTAAGTGCCTACTATGTCACAGACATTGTGCTGACCACAGTTGGAAATGATGAATGAGGTAGTGACATGAACTCTTTCATCATGTGCTGGTGGTAGGTAGCCAGAGTATACCAGCCGGATGGAACATTGCCATCTACCAGCCTAGCACTTTAAAAATTAACTAGTAATTAGGCATGTGTACCAGCAGAAACAGCATTCCCGGCCTTGCCAGGCGCTTGGCAGGGAGTTTGAAATCTACCCTCACCCTGGTGTTCTATGGACAAGTGTCTGTGGGTGATAAGTAACATCAGTTCAAAGATGCCCGTGTATTTGGCTCTGTAGTAAGATGTCAGTGTAGGACTGGATATTGGGAAAATGAACACTCCCAGGAGCTGATCTTGACGTGACAGAGACCATTGTAAAGAATGGCATCATACATTGGTGCTATAGACTCCTCCTTCCTAAAGGCTCAGACTCCAGAAAACAGGATCCAAAACTGACTTACTTTGCTCAGTTTTTGGCTGGGACCAAGTCCTTCTAAGTAGGTTACAGGCAGGTGCTTGTGGCAAGAGTGGCTCAGTGAAAATTGTATGAACAGTGATAAATTTGTGGGCAAATCAAGTGTGTCTCTATCAAATGGAAATTCTGTGGGTGTTATTTTGTGGGTGGTTTGCAGGCACTGAATGCTCATTTCTTTGGTGGTGTATGAGTGTATGACTCTCTCTCTCTCTCTTTTTTCTCACCATTTCTTCTTCATTTTCTTCTGCAGGTCTTTGAAGAAGCAGGATGTTCATCTAGATGTGGAAAAAGTAAGTTGACTAATTTCATACCAAGAGCATGTGACTTATGAATTAGAGACAGGATTTCCTACTGTGACCAAAGAAGAAAATCATTTTTTTTTCCCTTCCCAAACTGTATATGGAAGGACTTAAGTAAGAATTTAAAGTTTGTATGGATCTTTCTGATTTTTAAAGTGAATTCTGTTTTCATTAAATTTTTTTTTTTGCTTTTCTAATCCCAAAGATAGCATAAGGTATTGGAGTTATAAAGGTAGATAAAGTCCTATTCCTAACTGTATTTTTTTTTAGGGAATTCTTGATGAGGAATGAAATAGTTCTTCAACTTAGAGGCTTAGAGCAGAGCTTCTTAATTTTTTTTTTTTGTATCATAGGTCCTTTTGGTAATCTGGTGAAGTCCTTATCAGAATAATATTTTTAAATGAACAAAATAAAATTACATAGGATTACAAAGAAAACTTCTTATTGAAATAAAGATATGATTTTTTTTTCCCTACCCAAGTTCACGGACCCCCTGAAATCTACCCATATACCTCTTGGGAGATGTCAAGTTAAGAACCCCTGTCAGAGAGAGTTGTCTGGGGCACTGGAAAAGTTGAGTGACACACCCAGACTCATGTAGCCAGAGTCAGGACTTGAACCTAGGTATTCCTGATGTTGAGATCAGATTGCTATTCACTACTCATGTTACCTCTCCCCCTTTTTCTGTCCCCCCTCCTTTGTGTAAGAAATAACCAGTTGTTTCATGTATAACTTAGTATTTGGCTCATATAAGGACTCTGTGTCCAGGTAACTAGAGAAGCAGTGAGCAGTATTCCAACACAGTCATACATCATACCTCCACTGTATGCTTACCATTAGTAAAACAAGCTATTGTGTAGAGATGAAGAGAAATAAATCCTCTTTGGGAGGTGGCAATTACAGGAGCTTTTAGTCTTGACAGAACAAAATTTCATTAACATTCATGAGACCTTTCACTTCTGGATCTCAAAGCTCACAGATTTTAAAGTATGAAGAAGACTCAGAGTCCAACCCTTTGATCCTACAGATGAGGAAACTGAGACCAAGTGGAGCTTAGTGACTTTCTCAAGGTCAACCAGGTAGTAAGTGGCAGAGCCAGGATTTGATCCAGGGTCCTCCGACTCCAAATGGTTCATAGACAGTGTTCTAGGGAAGAAACCGAGCCATTTAGAAAGTAAATGGCCTTCCCAAGTACTGGCTGGTGTATTTATCATCCCTGTGAGGTGACTTCAGACTTTGTTGCTAGGAAAGATAGTAGGTAACTAAAAACCTACTTTTAAAATTGAAAATTTTGAGCCTACTTTCTTTGCATCAGCAGTCTTTGTTTTTCACTTCCTTTCTCTCCCACACAAAAAAAAACTGTATTCTCTGGGTCCCTTTATTTCAGATCCTGAGATACTGATTTTTGATTCTTTGAAGTTGATTTCTGACCTCTTCCAAAATGAAGTAGAAAGACCCTGTGCTTTGTTTTCAATTATATCTCAAATCCCATAAGAGTGATCATGGAAGAATCTTGAAATACTAAGTATTTATTTCTGCATTTATTTTTGAGGCAAGACCATTTTATTAAATTCAGTTACTTCAGTAACTTTAATAGGAATAAAGTTGCTTTAAATAATATCTAACCACTAAATTGTGTGTAACCTTAATTTTTGCATCCATATAGTATAATTTGAGAGAGTTTTGATCTTAATTTCTTATTGATCTTTCATTGGAAGTTACTTATCTCAACAAGCACATTTTAAGTCCCTGTCATATGAATGACATGTTAATGATGCTGTACTAAAAGCTGTGGGGAAAACAAAGGTAGGAATGGACTGCCCTCAAGATGCTTACAATCTTCAGCAAAACAGGCTATTTGGGATACAACCCTTACACCCTTCCTTCTTGTCAAGGGAATGAGTCCTCTTAGCCAAATTTCTCTGATAACTGATGGTTGGCTATTTAAATACTAGAATATTTTCATGCTCTACAAAATACTTGTTTTAGAATGTATATCATAAAGCCTTTAGTCCAACCATCCTCCTTTTAAGCATGAATCCCATCTATCATGTGTCCTACTGGTCATTCATCTTCCTTTTGGAGACTTTTACCAAAGGAGAAGTTGCTTTCTCCAGAAGTAGCCCGTTCCATTTTTTGGATGACTGTTAGGGAACTCATCCTACACAGAGATGAAATTTATCCCCATATGACTTCCACCTACTGAATTCCAGTTCTTCTTTCTGTCTCCAAGCAAAAAAATCTAATTCATTTTTCAAATGACAACTTTTCAAATGTTTGAAGTAAATAACATCTCAATTCAATTCAATAAAATATGTGTTAAGTAGCCTACTGTGTGCAAGGCACTTGGGATATGAAGACAAAATGAAAAATAGATCTTTCTCTCAAGGATTTCCTCACTATCTCTCCAGGCTAAACATCTCTAGTTTCTTTAAACTTATTTTTTACTATTTTTTTTTGGAGGGGGAAGGCAAGGCAATTGGGGGTAAGTGACTTGCCCAAGGTCAAACAGCTAGTTAAGTGTCAAGTCCTCACTCCAGGGCCGGTGCTCTATTACTGTGCCACTTAACTGCCCCTTTGAACTTTTTTAATGGAAGTCTTTTTTTTTTTTTTAATGTGCTATGTACTTCCCTGCCTTCTTATACAGAGTAAAGTGAACATAAATAAATCTTCTCTTGATGACTTAAGATCTTCATTATGATTATTAGTTATTGCAGGGTGGTATGGATATGCCTATAGATGTGGAATAGGTCAGCAGCTAATTATTGAGCTCCTTCTCTGTGCCTTTAAAGAAGTGTGGTTGATATAGAAATAATGAAGACATAGTCCCTGATTTCATGAAGCTCACAGGTTAGCAAGGAGGTTATGACACATACATAAATACACAGTAACTATCCTGTAAGAAGCAGCGTGGCATAGTGGGGAGACAGCCAGCTTCAGAGCCAAGGAAACTTGGGTTCAAGCCTGACCACTAATATATACTGGTTGTGTGACTCTGGAAAACTCAACTTCTTGGTACCCAAGGCAACCCTCTATAACAATATATGTTGAAGAGAAGGCACAGAGCTCAAACAGTCTAGCATCAAACACTTCTTAATTGTGATTCTTATATTACTTGCCTTCATAAAACTCTGTGTTCTGACCACATTGGACTAATTCTTCCTTAAACTCAGCATTCCATCTCCTGTCTCCATATATTTGCATAAGCCATTCCCTATGTCTAGAATGCACTTTCAAAATCCTCATCTCCACAGCCCAGAATACTTCTCTTCCTTCAGGGCTCAAGTGAGGGACCATCTCCTCAGTGAAACCTTCCCTGATCTTTCCAATCATGTGTGTTCTTCCTTGCCTTGGTTTTCCTTGTACTGTATTTATTTCTATATATGTTGGATTCTGGCCTCTACTCCACACACTCCCAAATGCCATAATGTAATCTCTTTGTGTCTTTGAATTCCCAGTTCCTCCAACATCGCCTTGCACATAGTAGGTACTTAAATACTTTTGAATTGGAAATGAATTCTCAAACTGGATTTTTAGCCTCAGAAATAACATGCTTGTTAACAGCATAGAGAGAGAAATGAGAGATAACAGATTCAATCAATAGTCTGGTTTCTCTCCAGGAGGACATGCTGTTAAGAAGTAAAACAAATATAGAGGTGTGTTGGGCAAGGAGATAAAACAGATAAATAAAAGGGAAGCAAAATATAAAGGGAGGCAGTAGAAATAAAAGAAAATCGTGGACAAAACATTCTAGAAGTCTTGAGGGAGGAGTGTGTAGCATCTGTAACTCATTGCTTTAAAATGGTATCATGGGTGCATTCTAAAAATGAAACCTAACCTCTTCACAGTTGGGGAGAAGATAAAAAAAGTTATAGCTCATTTAGAATGAGAACTCCCCAGGGGCAGGGACTGTTTTTTTGCTTTACTTGGGATCTCTATCACTTAGAACAGTACCTGGTACATAGTAAGTGCTTAATAAATGCTTCTTGACTATAAGCTTTTGTAGTATGGAAAATTGCTCAATCAAAAGCAGTCTTCTTGACTTATTTAAATCATGCTTTAAATTGATGGGATTTAAATGTCCACTATTATAACTACTCAGGGGGAACCAGTTAATGAATCTTTTATGTTTGACCTGAACCCTGAAGTAGAGAGGAACTTGTAACTACCCAAAGAATCATGTAGACAATACATAAAGCAATTCAGGGGGTTAGTCCTGAGAACCCTCTCAGTATTTTGGATCATCTAATTTTAGTGAGAAATGAAAAATATTTCCAGGAATGTACATAATGGCAGCAGAGTTGCCATTCCTGATGACTGTTCTTCCAACTCTTTCTTTTTGCACTGAATGTGCCTCATGCCTAGAATGCTCTCTGTCTCTCTCTGTCTCTCTGTCTCTCTCTCTGTCTCTCTGTCTCTCTCTGTCTCTCTCTCTGTCTCTCTCTGTCTCTGTCTCTGTCTCTGTCTCTCTCTGTCTCTGTCTCTCTCTGTCT
>NW_027187391.1:40144668-40146145 GCF_028583685.1 Petaurus breviceps papuanus
TGTCCTCTTCTACTTCCTGCCTCTCTCTCTCTCTCCTTCCCGTTCTCCCTCCTTCTCTCTCTCTGTCTCTCTTTGTGTCTCTCTCTCTGTCTCTCTCTGTCTGTCTCTCTATGTCTCTCTCTCTCTTTCCCCCCCTCCCCCCCCACCACTTCTTGGTATTTCTGCCTTTCTTCAGCTCATCACAGATACCACCCGCTATAGGAGGCCTTTCCAAGCTCCCCCACCTGTTCCTGCTTTCCTCCTTTAAAGTTACCTTCAGTTCACTCTCTATATATCTTGTTATATACATTTGTATAGACATCCTATCTTCCTTATTAGAAAGTAAGCTCCTTGAGGGCAGGGCCTTTTCTCTTCCTTTCTGTCTGTATCTTCAGCTCTTAGCATTGTGCCTGACACAGAGTAAATGCTTAATGACTATTAATTGATTCCTAATAGAACAAGAAACTAGATTCAGGCCTCAAAAAACTGTGCTGCTCAAATTTCTCATTGTATGGATTCATTTTCCCAGAAGTCTCCCAATCAACTAAACTATCATTAAAAAAAAAAACTGGAGAAATTAAGGAGGGGGAAAAAAATCTTGCATCGTATTATCTTCCTGTTTGATAGAGTAAGGGAAGTATATATTTCCATGATTTTGTTGGCTTGTAAAAATGTAGGATGTTCACAGAAACTGCTACATTCTTCGATGTCTGTTGCTCTAAAGAGTCTCCAGGGAAAAGATAAAAATATCCACAGTTCTTACTGTGGGGTTAATAAAGGCTTATGAAAAGCATTTTATGTCCCTGAACAAATGAAGCCTCAAAATACATAGGCTCCATATGGAGGAACCATTAAGGCTCTTCCTGCCTATAGGAACCTAACATCATAAGCCTTACAGCTGAAGGGAACTTTAAGTACTATCTAGGCCAGCCTCCTCATTTTACACATGAGAGACCTAGAAAACAGAAATGACTTGACCAAGGTGAAAGGCTTTTTTGTCTGGGCTTGTGGTCTTATTGGTCAAGGGTTCTCTCCGTTGAGGAAATTTCATCCATTAATGCATCTCTGTTCTGCCACTTATAGCCTTAGAAAGCTGCCCAAGATGCTGAGAAGTTACATGATCTCACCTGGGTCACATAGCCATTATGTATCATAGACAGAACTTGACTCTGAGACTGGCTCTATTCCCTCTCTAAGATCAAAAGTAGTAATACAAATAAAGTGGCAAATTTTGGGAAAAGTTCCTAATGATTAGAATTATTCAGAAGTGGAATGGGCTACTTTGAGAGGTGGTGGCTTACCTCTCCATGGAGGTCTTTCAGCAGAGGCTGGATGACCATTTGTTGGGTGTATTATAGTGGAGATTCCTTTTGTGATGGATTGAACTAAATGATTGATGGGAACCCTTCCAGCTCTGAAGTACTGTAATTTGAATCCAGGTCCTTTGACTTCAAATCTCTTCTGCCTCTAAGACAACTGAATGAAAAAGGGACAATCA
>NW_027187391.1:40146155-40157343 GCF_028583685.1 Petaurus breviceps papuanus
GTGGTTGTGGTTGGGATAGGAAGTATTTATGTTAGCATCATTTCCCCCCACCTGCAGAAGCTGCTGCTGGCCCACAACATTCCTGAGCATGGTCTGAACCAGAATAAAATGTAGTTGGAAACATTTAACAAAATCAATAAAAATGCAATAAGACATAGATAATATTACATTTTAAAAGGAAGTCAGTATGAGTCCTGCAAGGATCCTTATGTATGAAATAGTGTCCCCTGTTTCTCTTTGATTTTGACACCAGTTGTTTGGAATAAGAAGACAGAAGAATTTGTCAACTCTTACCCCTGGTTGAGAAGAGATGGAAAAATTGGACTTGGCCACCAGTCCAGGTGCCAAAAGATATCAGCTCGTGCACTTTCTTTGACAGATTTACCTGGGGTTACATTCTCTCTGGACTGTTTGATACCAGGCATTTTCATCCTGATGAACTGACTTGGTCCCTTGGTGATCTTGAACCTCAGTAGACAATCCAACTACTGTTAGTGAGTGAAGGATGAAGTATTCCAGGCCCAAGTTCATACTCATTTTCCATTGTTTATCTTGCAACTCATCCATTCCAACTTGCAAAGGAAGTAGCTGCTTCTAAAGAATGTTGCTAGAATTGTTTGTAAATTTTGCTAAAGGGTAGGGAACCAGGCCAGCCTGTAATTTTCTGGGACTTTGGACAAGGATAAATTAGGGGGGCTCACCTCGAATCGATGAAAGCAGGAGGACAGTGGAAATGACAGCTTGTAGGAGGCAGAAATCAGGCCCCTCTCTTAGCTACTGAGGCTAGGTAGGAGGAAACAGCTTTGTATTGGTGCTTCGTTTATGTTGAGGGGAGGGAGAGGTTTAACGTTTGCAGCTGAAGAGCAAACTTTTTTTTTTAAACCTTTGACTGGAAATAATTATTACTCATCACCTCTGGTAGCTTGTTAACTTCACTTCTGTTCTATATACAACCCTGGATCATGAGGCTGGGTCTTTGTTTGAACGCTCTCCTCTGTTGTCTAAGAAGGAAAAGGTGACCTTTGCTAATTAGAATTCCCAAGTTAATAAAAGCTAACCCTTTCTGGACTTCAGCAGACAGATGTTGGGTGGCATTTTGAAGAGCTGCAGATGGGCAACATTTATGTTGTATTTTAGGTCTTTATGAAGTGTTGGAGCAGGAAGGGGACCTTTGAGATCTGCTAGATTGTTGCTTCCCCAATGACCTACCAGTTTGGGCAGTTTTTTAGTAATTCATAAGCTTTTATTCCTGGTCCTGAACCCCTTGGATTGCAAAGACCAACTGCCTCAGAACAGAGGGTAGGGAGTAGGCAATTTGGAGTTTAGGTTAGAAAGCACTTAGTGCATCCCCTTCTTTTTACTGAAGTCCAGGGCATTGAGCCCTAACCATGGTCCCATTCTTTCAATTCATTGTGGCATCAAGGTGACCTTGAGTCCCCAAAGGCTTTGCCAGTAGAGTATAAGCTCTGGGAAAGCCTACCACGCTGGAAAGACTTCAATTTTGGACCTTTGACAAATGTTTTAATTACAGAAATCCTCAAAACCTTTTCTGCTAAAGCTTTGAAGGGTTCTAATCTGTGTCAGTGAAATCATAGCTCATTGGAAGAAGGAAACTGAATCCCAGAGAAGTTCAGGGATTTACCCAAGAACAAAGAGATGGTTGGTAGTAAAACTGGAGTATGAACCCAGATCCTTTCACTTCAGTCTAGTATTCTTTGGTTACAAGGCCTCATTTTTGAGATGACCTAACCTGGCTATTCCAAACAAAGCCAAAAGTCAACAAATGTTTACTATGGGACAGACTCTATGCTTAGCTCTAAAAGATACAAATAAGAAAAAGCAAAACAGCCCCTGCCCTCAGGGAGTTTACAATCAATAGGGGAAGACAGTGCATAAAAGGAACCAGAAAAAGGATGAGGAGTTCTGCCACTATACCTGCCAGGGGGTACGATGTTGGCAAGTTAAAATCAGACAGAGGAACTGGTAATGAGCAATGAACTAGAAGTGAGAAGTTGGCTGGAAATTCTGAGTCCTCTAGAAAGGGAGGCTTCTTTTGCTTCATCCCTCCAGTCAGAGAGGAGAAGCATCTGATAAACTGAAGCAACCTCCATGATGATGAGATTTCTGGTAATGAGTTTATCCCCCCAAAAGCATGATATTCAGGAACAGAAACCAGTCATAGTGGCTTGGGGAGAAATGAAGACTGAGGAGACTTGTCCAAGTCAAGAGAAGGAAAGTGATTTATCCAAGGCCAACGGGGATTTAAACCCATGTCCTTTGAATTACAAGCCCATCTCACTTTCCTACTAAACCATCAATCAATAATTTATTAATATTAATAGTTATATCAATTGTATTTAATTACATTATATTTGTATTATAATTAATAAAAACAAGTAATAATAATTATTAATCAATAATTTATTAAGAAGCAACTAGGTGGCTCAGGGGTAAGAGCACTAGACCTGGAGTCAGGAAGACTTGAGTTCAAATCCAACGTCAGACCTTGGGCAAGTAACTTACCCTCTATCTGCCTTAGTTCTATCATCTATAAAATGCAGGTAATAATAGCACCTACCTCCCAGGGTTGTTGTGAGGATCAAATAAGATAACAATTGTAAGATGCTATATAAATGCTAGTTATTATTATTATTTATTACATTGCAAGGTTGTTGTGAGGATTAATGAGATAATATTCATAAGACTATTTGTAAATCTTAAAGGACTATATAAATTCCAGCTTTTAGTATTGTTGTGATGGTGATGGTGATAATGGTGATGGTAGTGATGATGGTGGTGATGGTGGTGATGATGATGATGGTGATGATGATGGTGATGATGGTGATGATGATGATGATGATGATATGCCTGCTATGGGCTAGCCACTGTGTTACATGATGGAGATAAAAAGCAAAAATAAAAATAATTCCTGCCTCAAGGAGCTTATTTTCTATCTTAGTGAGTCTATAATCAAAGTCACATATCAGTGCCCAGCTGTTCTGCTTGGTTTCCACTCCCTGAATATCTGCTTTTCTGAGGATAAACTCATCACTAGAAATCTCATTATCACGCAGGTTGCTTCAGCTTATACCTAAGTGCTCTAAGATACTCCTCCTCATCACACATAATAGCGGATCTAGGATTTGAGCCAGTGTTTCTAGACTCCATTTTCTTTCTGCTATCCTAGGCAGGGGACAAATCTTTGAAACTCACCTCTTTTTTCAGCCCCAAGCATTGGTGTGTGTAGAGCACGGGCAGATTGTGCCTGCATGTTCTGCCCTCGCTCTGTACACAAAGGCCAATCAGGGTGTATCTGAACACCTGGCCTGTTGACTAGTTACAAGACCCAGTGAGAATGCTCCCTCAAGTTGTGGTCCAGAATCTGTGGCACCTCTGTGGTCCTAGGGTAGTTGAACTTGGCCACATAGCGTTTCATGACAGCAGGTTCATGTACTGAAAAATACAAAGCAAAAGACAAACTGCTAAACTAGCGACAAGTTTACATATGTCAGCCTCATATACATTTAGTCAATAATCTCTAAACTATGTATTTTAAATTTTCTTTTCTCTGTATTTGGCAAGTTCTTCACAACAACTTGGGACTCTCAAAACATTAATATGGTTCTTACCTCTGTGGGAGGATTTTTTTTTTCCCTTTGGTTTTAAAGGAATAGCTTCTAAAAATCTTTCCGTCTTTCTGCTTGGCGGGACCCCCCTCCTCCTTGAATGGTGTGATTGATTTCCCCTAGTGGCATTCTAAGGGGTGAGGGAGCAAGAGCACTATGATGCTCAGGCCCATTCCATTGCTCATTCCCAGTCTTGGGAATTGTTTTATTGAATTTACCTAACAGTAGTATTTGTCATCTGGTCAGGATGGAAGTTGTTTGTTACCACGAACCTTCTTCTGTGGGTGGTGAGAAAGACTGCCTGCAGGACAATAAGGAGTGAGGAACAGCTTCCACTTTTTTAAAAAATCTTTTCAATTGGGTAACATTTATTTTTACGCAGGGGTTTTCTGCTGTAGCAGTAAGCAATTGCATAATTGGTTTCGTTGCAACAATGCCTGCTGTGTGGATGTGGTAATCCTTTCTCTTGTCCACCTTGGACAGACTTATTGTTGGCTGAAATGGCATGCAAAGGAGAGATTATTTAATAAAAGATGTATGTACAATGGCTCAAAATTTGCTAGTGTCATCATCCCTGAAAAATGCCCTTAAGAGCAGAGATAAACAAGACTTGCATTAAAGTTAATGCAGAATTGCCCAGAGAGTATTTTCATGTTCTTTCCTTTAAGACTTTTGCCACTGTCTACCCTTGGTCCTTAACAAAACTGATTATAATTTTTTAAATAATTTTACATATATATGCCTATTTGTGTCTAACAATAGCCATCTCTATGGCAGAGTTGGGGGGAGGGATGAAAAAAAGAAATTTATATGATAACTTTATTATATATTTTAAAGGGATAGCAAGTTGTACACAATAGATTTGTCATTTCATGTGCAATAATCTTTTTTTATTATACAATGTTATAGAAATGCTTGTTTATTCCATTAATTTAAAATAAAATAAACCAATGTTAAAAAATAGTGAATTCAGAAAGAAAATCTTGTATGGGAGACAGACTCTCTTTTTCCCTGGTAGAACCATAATCTTTTTCATCTGTGGCTTCAATTCACTTCTGTATTTGTGAGAGGTGCCTTGCTGGGGGTACTCTTAAGTCCTCAGAGCAGGAGGGGGGAATATGTGAATTCACTCTTACATGTATCCCTTTGGGATTGCTCAGAACAGATGAGGTAATCATTAAATTAGAGGCTTCTGGAAGTTGGAGGGCAGTCCCCAAAATCAGAGCATCCAGGCTCTGGATGTATGAAGGAGTTCTCTCTATGACATCCCTGACAAGTAGGTATCCAGTTTCTGTTTAAACATATCTAGTCACAAGAACATGCTCACTGTTTTTTTAAGGTATCCCCTTATTTTGTCTGACAGCTCTAATTGCTAGAAAAACTCTTCCTCTTATTGAACTGAAAGTCTGATTCTCTGTAACTACCATTCATTGGTCCTAGGAGCTAATGGCTGTAAAGTGCTTAGTGCAGAGCTTAGCACATAGCAGGGGTTTCATAAATGCTTGTTCCTTCTCCCTCCCCTACAGCTACTGTTCTCTAGAGCTCTGTTGTGTTAAGGACGACTTTTATATTTTCCCTTCTTTCCACCTTTATTATAGACTAAATATTCACCCACCCCTCACCCTATCCTTATGTGACAGTTCTCAATCCTCAACATCCTGAATACTGTCCTCTGGGGCTACTTACACATTTTCAATGTTCCTTTTAAGAACAGAACATAGTACTCTAGAGGTGGTTTGATCATCATAGACTATAGCAAATGATCTGGATAGGTACCTCTTACACATTATCCTGTTACAGCAGATTGAACTTGCAGTAGTTATTTTAATAGCCTCACGACACCAGTGTTTCATATTGAGTCCTCCCTCCCCTTACCTCTTGTACCTCCCCCCAAGTCCTTCTTATATGACCTGTTCTTTACACCTCTACCCAGCAGAATGGTTGAGTAGATAGATAATTGGCCTTGAAGTTAGAAAGATTTGGGTTCAGTTCCTGCCTTAGACATTTATTAGCTATATAACTTTGAAAAAGTTACCTAACTTATAACTTGAAAACTGTGCCTCATTTTCATCATCTGTAAATAAGAGAACTAGAACCAATGGTTTCTAAGATCTCTTACAGCTGTTTTTTTTTTTTTATAATTTTTGCTTATTGAAGGGGGAAGGGGAGGGCAATTGGGATTAAGTGACTTGCCCAAGGTCACATGGCTAGTTTTGTGTTAAGTGTCTGAGGCCGGATTTGAACTCAGGTCCTCCTGACTTCAGAGCCCGTGCTCTATTCATTGCGCTACCTAGCTGCCCCCCTTACAGCTTTTAATTTGTGATCCTATGAATTTTTTGTTCCCTGCTCTGTACTCTTGAAATTTGCCTTTCAGAAATGTGAAGGACTTTATATACATTTCTCTTTTCACAGCCCCATCAATATTTTAATTCCATTTCTGCCATTTAGTGAATTAATTATCTCTTCCAGATTTTGTCTTATGCAAATTTGATAAACATTCCTCTATAACTTCATGTTATTAATAAAAAAATGTTGACCACACAGAGCTCTGTGGTCTATCATCTATCACCCAAAACCTTTCCCTAGGTTGACCTCAGTTCATTAAATCAATACTTTTTGGGGCCCAATTCTTCAGGAGCTATGAATCTATCATCTAGCCTGCTTCTCTTAATCTTGTCTATGAGGATATCACGAATGACTGCCAAGTACCTGGCTAAAATACATACATACACATATATATATATGTATATGTATGTGTATATGTGTGTGTGTGTGTATATATATATATATGATGTGTGTGTTTGTGGTATTTCCCTCACTTACCAACCTAGTAAGCATTTTTTAAAAAGGGAAATGAGATTAGAAAGGAAGGTGATTTGTTTCTCTTCTCTGTTTTGATTGCCAATAGAAAGGATGATCATTTTCATTTATGTTTGTAGCCAAATTTTCCATTTGTCAAGTACAATACATCTATCAATCAGCCAGTGGATGATTTGTCAGGAGTTATGATACTTTATCTGTGAAAATTTATAATATTTTCTTTGTTTTCAACTGTGTTTTAGACAAACTCTCCCTTTTACTGGTCAGAGAAAATTCCTATAAATTGATTATATAGAGTATATGATCTTCAGCACTATAACTTCTACCTTAAAGTGAATAATAATGATAATAATACTCAATTATTTAAATTTGTCTAGTGCTTTATAATAGTACCTAGAAGGGACAGCCAAGACAGCAGGCAATTGACAACATGTGGCTAGAGTTCAGAAGGGAGATTATGGCTAGATATATAGATCTGAGAGTCATTGATGATGATACTTGAACATATGGGAGCTGATGAGGTCTTTCAGAGTGCTTGGAGAAAGAGAGAAGAAGAGAGAAAAGAAAGCCACAAGAAAGCCCAAGGGAGCACTTGTGCTAAAGGGATGGGAGAGAGATGATGGTCCAGCACAGGAGTGGTCAGATAAGAGAAGACCCCAAAAAAGAGTAGTGTCATGAAAGCTGAGGGAGGGAAGACCAAAGGTTAATTAATGGTTTAAAAAACTTCAGAGAGAAATCAAAGTAGAGGAAGACTGAAAAAAAAGGTAAGGTTACCTTGGAGAGAGGAGTTTCAGTTAAGTGATAGGGTTGTAAGCCAGATCTCAAAGGGCTGAATAGTGAGTGAGTAGTAAGGAAGTAGGGGTAGCAAGTATAGACCCTTCTTTCTAGAAGTTTGGCATTGAAACGTAATAGAGGTAAAGGACAATAGTTTGAGGTCATGGGAAAGTCAAGGAGGATCTTTTCATTTTTGTTTGTTGGATTTGTTAGGATGAACAGATATGAAGGCATCAGGGCAAAGAGTCACTAGACAGATTGAAGGTAAGTGAGGGATGGATTATATTAAGTAAAGTAGGTTGGCTGGCCTTAAGCAAGGAGATGGGCTTGCTCTGTCTCAGAAACAAAAACAAAAGTAAAGCGGATGAGTGAAAATGTGGAGGGGCTTTTAAGATACAGAGTGGGGAGAAAAGTGAGCCTGCCCATGGCAGATGGTGTCTGTTTTCTTTGTAAAACAAGAGGCAAAGACATCTGTTTTTGGGGAGTGGGGATGAGCATGGGGGTGGGGGGGTTTGCAGATGAGATACCAAGGGCCTGAGGAGAGAAGGTTTAGAACAGCCGTTCAGGAGGGTAAGATAGAGAATCATCCTAAGAACAAAAGTTCTGCCTTACAAGAGTGATAGAAAAAATCCGTACATATCTGCTTACCGATATTCCAGAAAAAAGACATTTGGTTAAGCGACTATTTGTAATTCCAAGAATTACTGTTCCTAGATCTTGGGAAAGAATTATCAGAGCAAATGACACTTTGCCACATTTGGTACTTGGACCTAAATTGCAAATAATCACTTAACCAAATGTTGTCTTTTTGATGGGATTCCTGAAATGAGCTGAAAGATGTTAATGTTAATGGAGTAAAACTAAATTATATAAAGAATTTTCAGTATCACATAGCCACAGAAAATGAAGCACTTTTTTAACCAGTCTTCAAGAGGCAGTGAGGTAAGCTAGAAATAAAAATATTAATAACAATAATAATTAGCACTTATATAGTGTTTCATGGTTTGTAAAACTCTCTAAATATTGCCTTGTTTTCTACTAACAGGTAAGTGCTGTTATTATTATTCCCAATTTTACATATAAAGGAGCCGAGGCAGGCAAATTGACTTACCCAGGGTCTAATAGCTAGTAAGCATCTGAAGCAAAATTTGAACTCTCTTGGATTATTACATTGCTATCATGTAAGGAAGTTAGTTGGCTCAGTGGATAGAGTACTGGGCCTGGAATCAGGAAGACCTGAGTGGCCTTAGACACTCACTAGCTGTGTGACCTTGGGCTGATAGTCCACTTAACCTCTGTTTGCCTTAATCCAGTGGAGAGGGAAATGACATACCACTCCAGTATCTTTGTCAAGAAAACCCTATGACCAGTATTGGCATTCTGTGCTCCATGGGGACATGGAGAGTCAGACATGACTGAGCAACAATCTGAAGAAAGAGTTGGACTCAGGTTTTTCTGACTTCAGGTTCAGTGCTCTATCCACTGGACCAGAGTACTATAGGTATGGAGCAAGAGGGCTGAGTTCAAATCTTGCCTTTTATGCCTACTCATGTGACAGGGAGCAGGACAGTTGAACTTCCTTGGATCTCTGTTTCATTGTAAATAAAATGACTAAATGGCTTCAAAGATCCCTTCCAACTTTACACCTATGGCTCTGTTAAGACCTTTGGAATCTGATCAAGATGCAAATATGATTCTTAGTAGAACGTGGAGGGTAGGCTGTCGGGAATTATGTTAGAAGATTCATTGGTTTGTCCTATGAGCTGGTTGAGCCAATTAAACCCAGTAAGCCCAAAGTTCTGACAGCACCCACGGATGGCATTTGCTATAGTTTCTAATTTGTGGCATACATAAAATATTAGCTACTAAAAGAGTAGCATATCATTGGACCACTTCTGTGGACCTAGATGAAAATATAATTAGATTTTTATGGTTTTACATGGAAGGTTTTAAGAAGAAATTAATTTGGATGGGAAGGGGTTGTCAGGGAGAGAAGAAAGGCTTTGGATGTAGTAGTCTTTCCAAGTTTGCCAGTTCAGGAAAAACAATTCTCATAGCTGAAATATTGATTTGCTTCTCGGGATATATTTAATGAAAGGTAGAGTAGAGAGAAGCTAGGTGGTACAGTGGATAGAGTGCCAACCTTTAAGTCAGAAAGACTTATCTTCCTAAGTTCAAATTTGGCTTCAGACACTTACTAGCTGTGTGACCCTGAACAAGTCACGTAACCCTGTCTGCCTCAGTTTCCTCATATGTAAAATGAACCAGAGAAAGAAATGGCAAATCACTCCAGTATCTTTGCCAAGAAAACCCCAAATAGGCTTACAGAAAAGTCAGACATGACTGAACATAGTAGAATATAACAAATCATTATATGTGTATGGGCAGTTTGCACATAAATCATTTATTTTTAATTTTCATTTTAGGCAATAAATAATATTAATAATCAACAGAGCATTTTAAAGTTTGCAAATCATCTTTTATAAATCAATTTAGGTAAGCCTTGTAACAACACTTTGAGATAGGTGCTAAAGGTATTGTCTCAGTTTTATAGGTGGGAAACATTGAGGCTCAAAGAAGTTGTCACTTGCCTTATGGTTAGTAAGTGTCTGAAATAGGATTTTAATTCTCATCTTTCCTTGAATTCAGCTCTAATTAAGTCTCTACAGCATATAAGGTACTGTGCTAGGCATTGACAATACAAAGACAAAAATGAAGCAATCGCCATCTTCAAGAAGCTTGCATTCTAATGGAGACGAGAGTAATATAAAATGGCTAGAAAGATTAGAAGGAAACAGGCATTATTCATTAAGTACCTGTTATGTATCAGGGACTACACTAAGTACAAATATCATCTCATTTGAGTCTAACAACAACCCAGGGAGGTAAGTGCTAGTATTTTCCCCATTTTACAGTTAAGGAAACTGAGGTAAATGGGTTAAGTGACTTGCCTAGGGTCACACAGTTAATAACTATCTGAGACTAGTAAATCCAATGCTCTATTTTTTTTTTTAAAGCAATCGGGGTTAAGTAACTTGTTCAAGGTTACACGGCCAGTTATTTCTGGGTGTGGTGCTAAGTATCTGAGCCCGGATTTGATCCCCAGGTCATCCCAACAATGGAGGCGGTGCTCTTACTCACTGAGCCACCTGGCCGCCCCCCAATGCTCTATTTACTGCTATGAGGAGCTATCACTGTAAGTAGGTTGGAGTATGATCATGGAAGACCTCAAGTACCAGGTTTAGGTAATCCTTTGGATTAACCACCTTCCTTGGTCTTTTCTCATTGGCATTAAACTGTCATCCTGGAAGAATGGATGGATGGATGATGAAAAAGCACATATTAAGCACTTGCTATGTACCAAGTACTGAGAATTCCAATTTAAAAACAAAGACATTTTCTGCCTTCAAGGAGCTTACATTCTGATGGGGAGAGGGAAGGCAACACACAAAAGGAGTGTTCTCCAGAGAGAGACCCTTTTGACCTGAAAGTTACAGGGGTGGTAAGTGGGACCATAAGAGGAGAAATTGACACATCTAATTCAAGAACAATGACAGAGTTGATCTGATAGTTGTGATTCCTGACTTTTTTTTATCATTGTTCCAGAACTGGTGTGTATGGGTGTGTGGTGGTTTTTTTTTTCTTTTGAGATTCAATCTAATTCTAAGTTTTCTCTATTTCACGTATTTTCTCCACTACACATTAGCAGTATTATATCTTGAAAACAGGTGCTACCAAGCAGTCTTGCATTTTAAAAGAATTCCTATCCCATGTTAGTTCTGACAGTATTATGGATTTCATAAAGTCTTGAAAGTAATTCCTTCAAAGAGTGACATAAACATTTTGGAGAGGAATTTCTTTTTTCCCCTAAAACACAAAGCTCCTCCTTGGTAAGCCTCTAAGAGTCATACATCGCTGGCCTGTGTGTGTGTGTGTGTGTGTGTGTGTGTGTGTGTGTGTGTGTGTGT
>NW_027187391.1:40157353-40169745 GCF_028583685.1 Petaurus breviceps papuanus
TGTGTGTGTGTGTGTGTGTGTGTGTGTGTGTGTGTGTGTGTGTGTGTAACTCCACTTCCTTATTTAATGAGGACTTGTATTTTTTTAATAGTTACTCATGTGTAGAAAATAAAATAGGTCAGCATTTATATAGGCATTTTGAGATTTTAAAAATTCTGACCACCTTTCTACAACAGAGATTATGAGAATTCTTTCTTTTTAGCATATGCTAACAATTTCCCAAAAGGCCTTTTCAAACCCCTCATTTTACAGATGAAGAAACCTATGTTTTGGGGAGAGGATTTCTTTTGATGACATTCCTAAGAAACTGAAATTGAAGCATTGATAAACCATTAAAAAGTATATGTACTTTGGCTTCTCAGAAGTAGAACTTTTTTACCCTGTTATTTTGGGTTAGCATTCATTAATAGTCTCTACTAGGTTCATCCTATTCCAAGTTCATCCTCTTCCCAGAGAGGCTGATTGGTGCCCACTGGTTGTTGTTACTTTAAAAGAAAAAGTTATTTTTATTGAAGTGCCACGGGCTAATTAATTAGAACCTTCTGACAGTGAAGGGCACTATTCTGAACCTGGTGATGTCAGAACTTGGCCAAACACACTGCAAGCATACCTGTAACTTTGAGGATAGGATCCATTTAGTTTCTGTTTTATCTGGTTGTATCCAAGATGTGATCATGGGCTATATTTGTTTCTTCTCTGAACGACCAGCAGTTTGGGGCATGAAGACTGATGGTTATTTTAGAACAGCAACTGATGGTAAAAAAAAAAAAAAATGAAGACCTGAACTTCCTAATCAGTTTTTAAATTTCAGCTCCATGTATGCATTTATCTGAATAGCAGAATTATACTTACTAATTTCAGAACTTGGGGCAGTACCAGATTTTTGTTTTTTGTCCTCCATTCTTGAAGAGGACCAATGACATCATAAGGATGATGTCTTGACTTGTGCGTGAATTGTAGTTGCTGCTCAAAGTCATCAGTCTCACTCTCTTCTCCACAGTCATCTGAGTCCAGTGGCAAGACAAAAGTCAAGAAAACATAATGGCCTGAGATGCAGTGGGTCACCTTGGCCTTTCTAAATTAGACTTTTTACTATGTCTCAGTTTATCTGAGGCAATGCCCCTTCAGAGACTAAGGACTAGCTAAGAATTGAGACAAAAGATGTCCTAGTATATCATCACAAAAGTATCAGTCAGGGAAGGGAAGACTTGCAGGATTTCTGGTTGGAACAAAAAACAATTGCTATTTGCACTCACTCAGCCATCAAAACTCTAACAATGAGCAACTAGGGCTTGGGCATGAGCCCATTATTGGTTATTCAATGAAAGCCAGAGTAATTTGGGTTTAAAGGCATAGTCAAGTAGCTCCATTTGAATCACAATATATTTGTTTAAAGCCTGTTTTTTCAGAGCTATATTTCAAGAAATCATAAATGAAAAACTGCTTGTCCTAGCTTTTGAAAAAAAAAGTAGAAAATTAAAAAAAAAAAATCTAGCCTCCACACCTCAAGATGCCTTACAAAATATATGACCAAAAATTATACTTCTTTAGACACAGCACTCAAATGTAACTATATGATGCCCCAGGTGCAGAGAGGGACTAGATGTGGTGATCTTTCCTCAGTAGGCTGATGATTCACATAGACTTCCTAAATCCATTCAACAAATTGGGTGCTTACTATGTAGTAGGAACAGCTAATTCATCTTCCTGAGTTCAAATCTGGTCTCAGACACTTACTAGCTGTATGACCCTAGGTAAGTCACTTAACCCTGTTTACCTCAGTTTCATTATCTGTAAAATGAGCTGGAGGAGGAAATGGCAAACCAGTTGCCCAAAGAACCCTAAATGGGGTCACATAGAGTCAGACATGACTGAAATGACTGAACAACAACACTCTTCCTATCTTTATGAAGCTTCTAGGTCAGTAGGGGAAATTAGGCATACACAAATAACTATAGTATATATGGAAGTGTGACACAATGTACAAAAATGCTGTAGTATGCACAGAGAGAGATTACTTCTGGCTTAGAGAATCAGGGAAGCTGGGACAGTGGTTCCTGTAAAAAAGACTTGAATGTGTTAGTGGGATGTAAGTTTGTTATGAGTCAGTAGTAAAAAGTGGATTCCAGAATGGCCCATGTTGACTTATGCTGACATCATAAGAGTATAGTATCCAGAATAAGAGAAATGATAGTTCAGGGAACCACACTTTTAAGAGGGGCATCAATTAGTAATAATAATGATGATAATAATAATGCACTCATATAGTACTTAAAAAAAATTTACAAAGCTACTTTTCTTCCAACAATCTGATCTGGTAGATAGCAGAAATATTTTAGCTACTTAAGATCAGATAGATAATACTCTTGTGGTTTGGGGGGCTGGAAACCCTGAAATGAAAGGGTATGGGGGGAGGGTGTAGGCTGGATGCAGACAATGAAAGGAGTTAAGTGGGTTGGACTGGGTCAGAGAGCCACAGTGAAAGGATAGTTAAAAGGATTATTGGGTATCTAGGTAGGCTAGGATGGGCTAGATACCTTGGGGTGAAGGTATCAGTGATCTGGGCTACCGAAATGTATGGGAAAATTCAGAGTCCAGGTCCTATCACCCCATCAGCACAAGTATCCCCCATTTTGCAAAGGAGGAAGCCAAGCCTCAGACAGGTTGCGCTGCTTCTCCAAGATTCCACAGCTAAGGGGTAGAGCTTAACTCAAATCCATGTCTTCCAGTTCCCAGACTGGAGCTCTCTACTCTACTTAGAAACTAGAGCTCCTTCAGAAGAGAGTGACCAGGATGATGAGGTAACTTGAAATGATGTCACAGGAAGAGGTTTTGAAGGAATTCCTTAGAAGAGAAAATTTACATAGGTGGGAAAAGGTCTGTTTGAACATGATAGTTGTCTTCAAATATTTGAACACCAGAGCTAAAAAGAGATTAATTTGATTATATAAACATAAATAACTTTTACACAACATGTCATAAAACAGGGGAAAATATCTCACTGGTCATGCTCTCCCTTCTAAACTACTTTATATTTGACTACTTTGTGTCTGTATTTATTTAATTGATATTAATGTCATTTGTATTTGTATATATACTTATCTTTCTCGTTTGAATGTAAGCTCATTGTAAATAGGGTTGTTTAATTTTTTTTATTTATATCTTCAATGCTTAGCATATAGTAGGTGACTTTTAAGTAATTGTTGATTGATGGACTGATTATTCCAAATTTTTTGTTATTGTTGTTGAATCATTTCAATTCACTTTGTGAACCTCATTTAGCATTTTCTTGGTAAAAGTATTGATGTGGATTTTACAGATGGGGAAACTGAAGCAAACAGGGTTAAATGATTTATCCCGGGTCACATAGCTAGTAAGTGTCTCAGGCCAGATTTGAACTCAGGAAGACCTGACTCAAGGCCTTGTGCTCTATCCACTGCATCAGTACTGATTCCTAGCCCAGTATTCTATCCACCATGCCACCTAGCTGCTCAATGGCTTCAAATAGGAACCGACAAATCTCAAAGATTAAGACCCAGTCTCTAGTGGCTAAGTGTTCAGAGGGCGTGAGCAGCAAACACTTCTCAAAAGAAGAAGCAGAAGTTATCAACACCGCATGAAAAATGCTCAAAGTACCTGATAATCAGAGAATGCACATTAAAAGAACTCTTAGGTAATTCTACCAGACTCTTAGCAAATTGGCAAAGATAGTAAAGGATGACACAATTTGTTGTTGGTGTGCTTGTAGGAAAAGAGGTACCTGTTATCCTGTTGAAGGAGTTGTGACATGGCTCAGCCTTTTTGGAAAACAATGAGAGCTACAAAAATACACAAGCCTTTTTGACCAAGTGATCATTGGGATGGTACACCCAGGATTTTTTTTTTTCCCATTTGGCAATATTAAGTCTATCCGAAGATATTCCTGGCAGCACTCTTTGTATTAGCAGAAAACAAATTGGGTTCCCAATGATTGGGAAATGGTAGATGTTCAATATTATGACATAAAAAATGACAAATATGAAAAATTAAAATGGTATTCATGTGAAATGATATAGAGTGAACAAAGTAAAACCTAAAGAATACAATGACTTTAACTATGGAGTTAAAGATAGTGTTAGCAGCAAACCCTTCTCCCCCACCCCCACCAAAAACAAAACTGTTCTGTATGAAGGAAAGGGGTTTTTTTTTGTTAGTTTTTTTAAATCACAGAAACAAAAGTCTTGTGTGTGTGTGTGTGTGTGTGTGTATTTTATTAAAGTCAATACATACATCTTTTAGTTTGGGCATTTAAGAACCAGAATAATCACAATCACAGTAATAATAATAACAATGGCAAACATTTCTATAGCACTTACTATGTGCTAGGCATTGTGCTAAGTGCTTTACAGTTGTTATCTTAGTTGATCCTAACAACCCATTTTACAGATGAGGAAACTGAGGCAAACAGCTTAAGTGACTTACTCACTTGTGGGGCTTGTAAATGTTTACAGATAGATTTGAATTCAGGTCTTCCTGACTGTAACTAATGGAAATTTATAGACTTGCATGTACACTCATTGATTATGTTTTGGAGTTTCATTTTGTGTATTTTTCTTATTTTCTTTTCTTGTGTTCTTTTTTCTGTATTCAAATACCTGTATTTGTCAATGGAAGTTAAAAATTAAAATTTATACAAACAAGAAGACAAGTTATTTGAAGGATTGTCATGTGAAAGAGGGATTAAACTTTTGTGTTATTCCAGAGTAATAGAATTTACTAGAACTAAGTAGAACTTATTAGAGCTAAGACCTCTGGTTAGAATTTGTAAGAGACAAGATTTACTCCAGCTTCCTTCTTCATTGTTTTGCCCTTCATCTCAAAACTATCTTGTATTTATTTATCTATTATTCTCTCTCTCTCTCTGCATATGTATACACATATATACACATGTATACATACATATATACATATGTGTGTATGTGTATGGACTGCATTGTGAACTAGTGAGTTCCATGTCACTGAAAGTGTTCAAGCCAGGACATGATAATCACTTATTATGGATACTTTCAAGGGAATTTGTGCCTTGGATAAGTGTTGAACTGAATGAGCTTTAATGGCCTATTGCGCCCATGCAATATTTACAGCGCCCATGATCACGATCAAGACCATGACTATAAACATCACATGACATTTGATCGCAAAACATACCAAATTCTCCAGGTAGAGGACAGAACTGAAATGTTTATTTAGACACCAGAAAACCGAATCCCAAAACCAATAAATTGATTCCATCATAGTACCAAAGATATTAAGAAACCATAATAACACTGAGAGCCACAGCATCCTTCAGCCCTCCCACAAACCAATACAAGATTAATAATTACTCATAAATCTCTCCCTCTCCTTGCCTGAGCACCTCTCTCTCCCACCATCTCTCTGGCTCTGACTCCCAGCTTCCTGTGGGCTCTGCTCTGCCGTTCAGCAAATTCCCTCCATCACAGGCTCCATATGATCACATTCAGCCTATTAGGTGACAGAGTTTACTTTCAAAGCAGGAGAGATCTTCAAACTCCCCCCTAGGTCTATTAAGGGGCAGGGAAGATCTTCAAATTCCCATTCCCATTACATGGTCCTGATTCCTCTGGGAGTGTTTGAGACCTGGCTCTGCTACTAAATATAATTGCAGCCTTGAACAATTGACTTGACTTCTCTGGGCCTCAGTTTCCTCATCTGTAACATGTTGGGGTTGAACTAAAAGAATTTTAAGGCTCCTTCCAGCCCTAAAAGTTCTACAATCCAATGATTCCCCTTAAGACTTTGTTTAAGGGAGTAGCCAGCTTTAGAGATGCAAGCAATCAAGCTTAGAAATTTTGTGGGAAAGCCACACTATGCTATCACCAGACTTTCTGTGATTCCTTTTTTTTTTTAAACCTACATCTACACTTCCTTCCAAAGGATCTTCTTACCTGGACAACAAACTATTTAAGACCTTTAAAGGCTGTAGGCCTTTTGAAAAATGAAAATTCTTGCATCGTGAATGGGAGAGAAGGGGAATAGGGTAGGGAGCCTTTGGAAATTTTATAATTGCTGGCTAGTAAGGCAACTCCTCCCTACCCCCCACTCCCAGAATTCCTCCTAGGGAATTAATTTAGTGCTTTGTGTGCTATGTCTTATTTCCATGGAAAAAAGTTCTTTCAGCCAGTGTAATTGTTCTTCAGCCTCAGCGACAAGAATTATGTTGTTAATTCACATTCAACAAGTCAGCAACACTCCCAGAGCCATTTCATAATTTACCTAACACTCCAAGCTCTGCCTCTGCCTTCCCAGCATCAACACTCAGGAGGTGTGGGGTGACATGGAGGGCTGGATTAATAACACTGGCTATGGCAAATCTATTATGGAAGTTGTGATCCCTCTACCCCCACCGTCATTTCCTCTTCTACTTTTCTCTAGGGCTCAATGAAGTATTTAGCCCTTCAGAAATCTGTAGAATATGTGTAATTGATTTTGACATACTCAAGCCTTTTTAATGTCTTTCTTTCCCAAAGCAACATAAAATATAACTGTAGAAATACGACTTGACAAAAAAGAAAAAGAAATACAAAGTTGACATTAAAATGAAGAAGGGTTCCTAGGAAAATAATTTGCATAGTGGACACAATAATATGAAGGAAGATGATATTAAAAGTTATTGGAACTCAAATCAATCCAGTGACCTATTGAGTCTGTAAGGAACTGACAGACTTACTTCTGCCTCTTGGCATAGAGGTGGTAGAGTTTAGGTGTGAAGTGAGATAGACATGCCAAGGTGCTGTTTTTTGTTGTTGTTGACTTAAATGTATTTCTATGTTACAAATGAAACCTTGCTTTGTGTTGAGGAAGAAAGAGAGAGAAAGAGAGAGAGAGAGAGAGAGAGAGAGCACTTTAGTATAGACGTGATTCAGTCTTGGGCTGGAGTAAGATAGATGCCTCTGGAAGAGTAAGGCTGATGACTGTTCAGTTCTGCCTCACTTAAATCTCATTCATGCACAAGTCAAGACATCACCTGTCTTGATTGGTCCTCTTTGACAAGGAAGGATGAACATCAACAACAATTTGTCCAGAGGTTCCCCTTTGTCTTTTCCTCCCTAGTGTGATCCACTCATTTATAGCACACACTCATTCAAAACAATAAAAATTAGCTTATCTTTAACCCATTTTAAAAAGTATAGACAGGGGCAGCTAGGTGGCACAGTGAATAGAGCACCAGCCCTGGAGTCAGGAGGACCTTAGTTCAAATGTGGCTTCAGACACAACACAAAAACTAGCCATGTGACCTTGGGCAAGTACCTTAACCCCAATTGCCCTCCAAAAAGCAAAAAAAATCCAAAAGTATTAGACAGCAAATAAATAAAAGTTAAGGATAAAAAGTGACAGTTCACCAGGCATTGGACAAGGGGTCCCATTGGGGTAGCAAATAGCAAATGGGGTAGCAAAAAAAATGCTGTTTGCTTTTTTTTTTTTATGATCCAGTGAGCCAGACAAGGCTCTGACTTCTCATGCTTAGATTCAGTTCAGGGTAGCAGTGCCCTTCCCTTGCAGCTGGCTAGCTGATAGTGCTGGCATGTGTCTACACCTTTCTTCCTTACCTCCACACGCCTTTATACGATACTCTCAGGCATGCTTCCAGACTTCCATTTTTTATGCCTTTGGCACCTCCCTCTGCCATGGTCTTTTAGATTCACATTATAAATGAGAAAAACTACACTTCCCTTTAGCCGCTTGTCCAATAAGGGATCACATGAAGAAGGGTTCTGTTGTTGGGTGAGAGTGAAGAGATAGATTGTGAAGCCATATCAGTTTTTTTAAGAGCATCAATAAAACATTTATATATTTTCCTTAAATTGAAGGATTCTCCCTATCTACCATCATTTTCTGGATTCAGCCAAGAGTTCTTGGAGGTATTGCTTTAGATAAAGAATAATTAAACATTTGTGAATATGTACAGTGTTTATTTATAGTAACACAGGGAGACTATGAATTTAGATTGTTACTGAGCAGTTTGACTTGATAACATCATTTCTTCAATAAAAGGATTATGGATAGTTAAAAGTAGCTCTTGTAATTCTTTTTGACAGGGCTTTCAAATTTTAACCATGACTCTGAACAGACCTGGACTCCTTTGCACTGAAGAAGGACCTTTCATATTAAAAGCTTTTAGAATTGCATGTGAAAGGTTTATAAATATGATTTTGAGGTTCTTAAATTTAAAAGGTTTAAGATGAATGAGCTTGCCAAAATTGTTAATCTTTAGAGTACTTTTATCCTGCCAGTTTGACAGGATAATTGGGAAGCAACCCTTCTGTGGGATTCATCTATAAGCAGTTCATTTATGACTTTAAGTTTTTTTACTTTTAATGGGCTTTTGGTCAACCTGATTTGACCAGCTGACCAGGTACAGTGTTCTGTCAAGCAGATACCTGCATACCAAAGGGATGTAAGAGGTACAGTGCAAGAAAGTGTAGGAGGTAGATCCTTTGGAGATCCAATAGAGAACAACACTTCCTGCTCAGGAAACCAGTGAGTAAGGTTTGGGTTTCAAATACAGGTCAGAACTAAAGCCATCTAGTCCCATTGGGGTAGCAAATGATGTTTGCTTCCTAAGTGATCCAGTCAGCCAGACAAGGCTCCGACTTTTCATTCTTATATTCAGTTCAGGGTTAGCAATGCCCTTCCCTTGCAGCTGGCTAGCTGATAGTGCTGGCATGTGTCTGCACCTTTCTTCCTTCCTGCACACCCCTTCATTCCATCCTCTCAATAGATATGAGAATGAGGAAATGGAAGTTCCTCTAGTGAACTTGGAGCTTCTGAAAAAAAATGTTTGGAGGCAGATTAACCTTGCCAAACTGAATCTTCTTAGCTAGAATGAGCCTCCAACCTAGATAGTGCTAAACCATCTGACTTCAGGGGTAGAATCTAGGTTTTCTTAACCTTTTTGTGTATGAGTGTTATAGACTCCTTGGGCAGTCCAGTAAAGCCTATATACCCCTTCTCAGAATAATGTTTTTAAATTTAAGGATATCTTAAGTTTCAATTAGAGATTAGTAAAGATTATTTTTTTTCCCATCCAAGTTCATGGACTCCCTGAAATCTATTTAAGGATGGGGGAAAAATAAATAAATTCAATTAAATAAATACTTATTAAGTGTTACTATGTGCTAGTCACACTGTGCTAAGCATTGGAGATAAAAATAAAAAACAATCCCTACCTTCAAGGAACTTACAGTCTAATGTGGGAAGACAACACATAAGTTGGAAAGAGAGGGACACCAGTACAACAACATTGTATTCCTTGGAGTTCAAACCAAGCACAGCTGCAAATGGGAAGCAGAGAGTTATCTAGAGAGTCTAGGCCCAGCCCTCTTATAAAGGAAAGCTTTGAGAGGCATTTAGTGCTCCACCCTCCAGCCCTCTAATCCAATGGAAGTGGAGTCCTAGGGAGTTGGGAAGGTGTTGAGTTTCCAAAGCTGAGTCAAATAGCATGATGATGAGACTTTTGGTCATCATCTTATTGTGAGAAGGGCATAATGGTAATTCCTTTCCTGACCAAGGCAGACTAGGATGCACCTATCACAGTTCTATAACTTTGTAATTCTCTCTTTTGCATATTATCTTAAAAACCTGTAGTAATTAGTAGTTTTAAAAATGCGTCTTAAATTCTTGTTTCAGGGAACATAGTAAGAGGAAATAAAGAAAAACCAATGTCTTTCCCATAGGCAAAGTTGTGAGGAAAAGAATCTACATCCTAAAGGGAAGGCTAGTAGAGTCAGACATTTCGGTTGGGGAAGCTATTAAGCTAAATCCTGGGATAGGAGAAATATGGGGCTCATGGGGTTAGAAAAAGCTCGAGACACAGAATCACAGAATTTCAGAGTTGGAAGGGACCTCAGAGGCCATTTAGTCCAGCTGATATCCAAATAAGCCTCTCCTTCACATACCTGATAAGTGTTCAAGCAACTTTTGCCTGAAGACTCCTACTGACCGGTAGTGCATTCCATTTTGAGATAGTTTGAAATGTAAGGAAGTTTCCCTTACATCACGCCTAAATCTAATCCCTTCACAGTTTACTTCCTTTTTTGGGGCTAAACAAAACAATACATAAACCACATCTCTAATCTATTGCCAAAACCTATTCCCACTGCTTTCTGATCTCTCCCCTTTGGACCTCATCTTCTCCATCTTTCTTCCCACAGGCTTGTTTATATCCGGACTGCTGAAATCCTTTTAGTGAACTATCTACTTCTACTATACCACTCCTCAGCTAGTCCTCAGAGCACCTGTTAAATTGTCTTCTTTGCCCACTGCCTTTTGTCTCTTTCTCTCGTTTTCCCCTATTTCTCCCCAATATAACATGTCACAGGGGCTCAGTAGATGGAGTGACACTATAGAATAAGTTCAGAATCCCCATTTATTGCTTGCTTTGGTGTGTCATCCAGCTTTTGTTTTGATGCCTCCCTTTAACCATCCATCCCTCAAACATTCCTGAAATTCCACCTCTTCCTTAAAGCCTTAGGAAGCTGATTCACTCACTAGACCAGAAACATTTATTGGGCCTCTCCTACAGGTGGACTATTAGTTGAGATTTTAATTTGGGGTTGTGAAGAGAAGGGGGTAGAATTAAAAGGAAGAGAATAATAATATAAAAGAAACCAAGTGAAGTGTCTGTCTTTGTGAGGTTAGCAGCAACAAAAGAAAGAAGAATCATAGTTCTAGAACTGGAAGGGTCACCAAGTCCCACCTCCTCCTTTTATAGTCATTCCGAAGGCTTTATTAAGAGCCTACTATGTACTATACTGTGCTAAGTGCTGAGGAAACAAAAAAAGACAAAAAACAGATAGTTCCTAGTCTCAGGGATCTCATAGTCTAATGGAAGACAACATGCAAACAACTGTATACACACGATATATTCAGGAAAAATTAGAGTCTCAGAAGGAAGGCACTAACATAAAGGAAGACTTCTTGCAGCGTGTGGGACTTATCTGAGATTTGCAGGAAGCTAGGGGGAGGAGATAAGGAGGGAGAGCATTCCAGGCATTGGGGGACAGTGAAAATTCTCTGTTGAGAGATGGAGTGTTGAGTGTAAAAGATAGCAAGGAAACCAGTGTCACTGGATTGCAGAGTATGTAGGGTAAGTAGGGTGTAAGAAGACTAGAACTGTAGGAGATTATTTTCAGAGGTCTAAAATCCAAACATGATATTATGTGTGTGTGTGATATGATCAGATCTGCATTTTAGGAAGATAAATTTGACAGCTGAGTGGAGGATGGATTATAGTGGGGAGAGAGTTGAGGAAGGGAGACCGCCCAATTGGCTGTTGCAGTAGTACAGGCATGAGATGAGGTGGTCCTACACCAGGGTAGTGGCAGTGTCAAAGGAGAGAAAAGTAGACAGATGATACTATGAAAGTGGAAATGATAGGACTTAATCATTCATTGGAGATGGGGAGGGAAAGAGAGAGAAATCAAGAATGACACATAGGTTGTAAGCCTTGGTCACTAAGTGGGTGTTGTGGTTCACTATAGTAATAAAGAAGTTAGGAATCGGGGAGGGTTTGAGAGAAAAACAAAGGGTTTAGTTTTGGAGATGTTGAGATTAAGATATCTATAGGACCAATGAGGAAACTGAGGCCCAGAGAGCTTAAAGGGGCTTACTGAAAGTCTATAACTACTTAGAGGCAGAATTGAAACTAAAACCTCATTTCTCCTGGTTTTAGGTAATAATATTAAGCTTGACCTAATTTGGAAATCAGATTTTAATCTCCGAGATTCTTATTTTTATTTCTATGAAATTAAAAGAATAAGATTTTTATTCTTGTTTCAGTAGCTTTCCATTTTGTGTTGCCTTCATTTTCAAGTATCTCCTTTTCCCCTTCCTAATCTAGGGAAGCATCCCTTATTCTCAAGAATAAGCAAAAACCAAGATTGGTTATTCAACAAAACTAACTTACACTTAAACCAAGTCTGACAATATGTGAACTATCCTATACCCATAGCTTTCCCCACTCCCTACAAAAACTGGGAGTTGCATCTTTTTTCCTCAGTTTCTTTTTGTTGTTGTTATTGTTGATCATTTTTGTTGTTGTCTTTGTGTATGCTTTTTTTCCCCTGATTCTGCTTACTTCATTCTCTGTCATTTCAGGCTTTTCTCAGAGGTTTTTTTTCCCCCTGTATTTTTATCAATGGGCCAAGTTGTTTGGATGGGGAAAGGGAACTGGGAAGCCAGAAGATTAAATTGAGTAACAGGGGCCTAAAATCAGAAAAAAAAAAATATCTAGAGGATTTTGTCCTTTTCCAAGCAACCAGCATTATTTAAACATTCTTTGGTCGGGTGTGTGTGTGTGTGTGTGTGTGTGTGTGTGTGTGTGTGTGTGTGTG
>NW_027187391.1:40169755-40203004 GCF_028583685.1 Petaurus breviceps papuanus
TGTGTGTGTGTGTGTGTGTGTGTGTGTGTGTGTGTGTGTGTGTGTGTTTGTTGTGTGTTGGGTGTGTATTTGATAAAACTATGTAATCTTGAGATTTTTATCCTGTGAAATATGGTATACTGCTTCTGTTTTTATGATATACATAGAACCTCTGATGGGAGCTATTTCTAAAACACACACACATACACACATATATATACACACACATACATATATACGTATATGTATATATAGAAATATATATATTTTAATTTGGGGTTATTTTTGTTATTTCACTTCATTTCCTGGTAAATCCTCCTTTTCTTAAACTTCCATAATCAGAGAATGTCTTTTCATGTGAAGGGTTTGTGGCTGAATCAGTATCAGAGTCCAAGGGGCATGGCAGCAGGGGTTGGAGAGATAGGAAGAAATGACTGCCGGATTTCCTTCTGTTCCAAGTAACCAACAAACAAGTATTTCCAGGATGTTGGTCTTATGTTGTTCCTTCATAAGGCTTCCACCAAGAGGGTGGGGTTAGTAATTCAAAGAAAGGAAGTTAGGAAAAGGGAGGACCCCTAACATAGTGTACAGGGAAACCTGCTGAAGAAATTTAAAAACTCAGAGCTGTTTGCCCTGGTTTTGGCAGGGGCAAAGATGAAAAGTTCTGGACTGATTCAAACTGTCATATTCGTTTAATATACAGAAAAAGAAAAAGAATCCTGGATTATTAAAAGGAAATTGGTAAGACAACTCCAAAAGACTCATGATGGAAGGAGATGTCTGCATTCAGAGAAAGAACTAGAAAGAACAGAGTTTGAATGCAGACTGAAGCAAACTACCTGCTCTCTTTTTCTTGTTTGGTTTCTTCTTTCCCATTGTTCATTCCATCGGTTACAATCCTTCTTCACAACCTGAATAATGTCTACTGTGAAAGTATTTGCAGAACTTGATTGTTTGCTGCCAAGAGGGGAGGGGGAAGGAGGAAATTTGAAACTCAAGGGATTGTGGAACTGAATCTTGTAAACTAGAAGCAAGCACACAAATTAATAAAGACCCCCAAAAAACAAATTGGATAAAACTTTAGAGTAGGGAAGTCTCATTGGATTTTAAGACTTGGTATTTTCCTGTTCCTGGGAAAGGAGACACTCTTCCCTTTTAAGAATATAAATCTGTTCCTCCTCCACTTTGGGCCTTAATTTCCTTACCTGTAAAATGAGGGAACTGAAATAGATGGCCTCTGAAGACCCCTTCCAGGTCTAGATTGATGAGCCTATGACTCAATAATCCCCTACATGGCCTCTGAAGACCTTTCCAGGTCTAGATTGATGAGCCTATGATTCTATAGTCTCCAGTGTAGTTCTTTGACATTTGAAGGATAATTTTAAGTGCTTTCACTAGTTAAAAATTTGGATTGAATTAACTTCTCTTTTAGAGGAGGTAAGGATGAATTTGGTAGAGCAAACAAAGAATAATCAGCAATTCTCTGCCTCTGAAATTTCAGTGTCTGTTCTGAGTATCTCCCATCCCCAGCCCTTCTCTAAAACTCACTTGGATGATCCTGGAAACTGATGTTATGAGAGAAACCAATGGCCCGGTGCAATGGACAATAGGTTGGACGTCGCAAATGTTCTTAATTCAGTAGTGAGAATGACTTGTTGCTCAGCCCAGCATAGAGATAAGATGCCGTCTCCTACATGAAGCATTTCTTAATCTCCTTGGCTACTTGTGCCCTTCTGCACCACACTACCTTGTGTTCATTTTGTATATACTCTGTATACAGTGTACCTATTTATGTATATGTTGTCTCTGCAGGTAGAATATAAACTCCTTATGAGCAGGTACTGTTTCATTTTTGTCTTTGTAATCTCAGCAAATAGCATAGTGCCTAGCACATAGGAGGTCCATAACAAATGGTTCTTTCTTGAAAGCCTTTAAGAAAATAAATAACATAAAGAACCTGTGTTTGTAAGCATCCATCAGACTCTTATTTTTTTTTTTTGCTTTTTTGGACAGGGAAGGTAGGGCGATTGGGGTTAAGTGACATGCCCAAGGTCACATGGCTAGTTTTTTGTGTGTGAGTTACGTGTCTGAGGTTGGATTTGAACTCAGGTTCTCGACTCCAGGGCTGGTGCTCTATTCACTGTACCACCTAACCGTCTCACAGACTCTGTTTCTTAAGACCTTGACTGGGTGCTGCCATCCTCTTACTGATATGGGTGGGGAGGGGAGTCTGGTGAAAGGCTGAGGTCTAAACATAGTTTGAAATTATCTAAATGCCTCTTAACTTCCGTGGCTGCAAAACAGAGATAATGATATGTCCTATTGTGCTAGGAGAGTTTCTTGTACTCTCTGAGATCCTCAGATGAGAGCCACCACAGATGCACACCCTTTGATTAATAGGAGAGACTTCCCTGTCAGGGGGTAAATGTGCTAACTCATTCCCTCTGAATTCCAGGGCTTTACAAAATGTGCTGAGATTTGGTCTCTCTCATTGACCGGCCATCATTCAATGAAGCTACCATATTTTCCATCGAAATTCTTGTGAAATGCTTCATAATTTATTTTTGAGGGCAGGACCAAAGAAAATGGGTTTATCGGCTAGTAGGTAGGATATGAGTAAGACATAAAGAAGAGTTTATTTTATTTAGAGTGACAAATAATACTGGCAGAGTTATGTGATATTGGTGTACTGTGAATTACGGTATCATCTCCCCTACTCCCATTTCTTTTTTCTGCTGGAGGAACTAAATCCCAGAGACATTAAATGATTTGACCAAGTCATACAGTAGTGAATCAACATAGGAATAATTTCCTGACTTTCAGGACTTTAAACACCCTCCTTCACCAAATAAAGCCCTCAATGATCTTCTCAGTGAGACAATCTTTACTTTTTTTTTTTTACTTCCTCTTTTCTTGTGTCATCTCTGAACTGTAAGATCCTCTGTTGTTGCAGAAAATCCAGAGTTGTCAAATGATGGAGCATGGTCCCTAATATTGATTCCAGAGGTAAATCTCTTTCAGAAGAGATCATAGATGGAGAAATAGGTAAATGATCTTCTGATCCCTGTGCTTATGGAACAGAACCTTCATTTTATCTAGAAGCAAAGAGGTAGTCACCTCTGATGGGCACACCTGAACATTATATCCCATTAAAGATTCCCCTTAGAGCCCTAAAGAAAACCCTCAGTGAGCATGATAATGAAACATCAGAGAAGATTGTGGTCATTTGTAAGTGTGGTTTGCTGTGCTAACAGCTGCACCTTTACATCTGAAATTCATATAAATGGAAACCTAAGATAAGCTTTTAGATGTGCTTGGGCATTACAGAGCTTCCAGGTCCATTCCAAATGACACTTTGGTGCAGTGGATAAAGTGCTGGATTAGGAATGAGAAAAACTTGAGAGCAGATTCATGCCTGGGGAAAACATGAATTTCATGATGCCAGTGGTAGCTATGAGTGTGGCAGAAGGAGCACCAGATTTGAGGTCAAAGTATCTGACTTCCAATCTTACTTTTCTCATTTGGAGGGGCAGAGGATGCCACTTCCTCTCTAGGCCTCAGTTTCTTCACCTCCAAACTGAAGAGATAGTTTCTAAGGTTGCTTCTGACTATAATAGTCTGTGAATTTATGATTTGGTCTTAGTGGTGAGAACATATTTGCGAACAACAAATATTCATTTTGAGTGGGGTTAGTGTGATGAAAGAGATGAGAAAAGGATGGAATTCAGTTGTAATTTTATTATAACTTAAGGGGAAAAAAAGGAATGAATGAAAAAGTCGTTTTTTAAGTACTTACTATGTGCCAAACACTGTTAAACACTGGAGACACAAATAAAGAAAGCAAGATAGTCCCTACTCTCAAAGTGTTCACATTCTAATTGGGGGAGAGAACACAGATCAGAGTTCAGCTGAAGGGTGAATGGCCAGTCTTGAGGGCAAAGTAGTAGAGCGGACAGTAAGGCCCAGGGGTCCCTAGAGTACTGCAAAAGAAATGGCAGTCCCCAGGGATCTGAAGGGCATGACTTTGGATACAATGGCAGGGCATATAGTAAGACCTAGTGATCCTCCCATCTCACTAGAAGTCTATTGTGGTTGGTGACTCCCAGATTATCTAAGTAGAGTAAGCAGCCATGTTGCTTTCCTTTTCTCACCTCCACCCCAGACCACACCCTAGATGGAATTTGGGAACCCTGAGCAGAAGTGAGTGATAGAGAGGAACAGGCACAAGACAGAAGGAAGCAAAGTGGGGAGGGTTAATAAAAGCCAAGAATTAGGAAGTCAAGAACAAAAGAGAGAAGACATTCTATAGATAGAAAAGGAGAAGTAGAAGTAAGTGAAAAAGGCTTAGATAAGAAACACCTCATAATGAAAACCCATACCTATTCCCATTTCTTATTTCTTAGCTTTGTCGGGTGCTGATTGTGAATGGTGACAGGTTAATTAAAAATATACAGATGGCTCTCACAAATGCCTTCTTAACCTCACTTGCCAGCTGAGATTGTAAGGGGGAAATCAGAATGTGAGAGTAGAAGAGTGAACACTCATTGTCACTCAGAGTGCCCCTTCGAGATGAAGAGAAGAATGTGAAATGAGCCTATGATGGGTTCTGTAGTAATGGCCCATCATGGGACATGCTTATGAGTCATTCTAAAAATACTTTTCATCTTGAAACAGATTTAAATAGAAAGTATCAAAAGAAAACTTGCAGCATAATGTTTTTCCCCCATTTGGGGAAGTAATAATAATATTTAATTCCATTCAGGAAGTGTTTATTAAGTGCTTATTAATATGTTAGTAAGACAATATGTTAGACACTGGTGTTACAAAGACAAAAACAAAACCATTCCTGTCCTCAAGGAAATTACATTCTATTAGAATGACACAATATGTACTCGGATATATGAAGCATGTATAAAGTAATTTCAAAAGCTAAAGACACTAACAATGGGGTGGACTGGGGGAGGGGGTGGGGGTGTATGAATAGAAAAGGCCTTGTGTGTAAGGATGTGATCCCTTAGCCTTAGAAGCTAAGGACTCTAAGGAGTTGTGCATTCCAGATTTGAGAAGCCACCAGCACAAAGATATGGATGGAGGTGAGAGATGAAGTGTTAAGACCTGTTTTTCTTGAGTGGTGAATAGGTGAAGAGAAGTAATAATAACTTTGCTACCTGATGTCTTTTTGGTGCCTTGTGCTTGGTATATTATCTCAAGGAGTGTGGAGCTGATTAAAAAAATTTCACTTAACTCAGTACTGTTGGCCATCAAGAGTTAATATATAGGTTATCCTTGTACCTGTACCCAGAGATGTGCTTTGATCAGATGATTAAAAATAGAATTCTAATGACATTTTTGAGTGTTGTTTTTTATTTTGTTTTATTTTAGAGTGTAGTTATACTCAAATGAAGAACTTTTTGCTGTGGAAGTTTTGATGAACTGAAAATTGACTTTGGTGTATTTCTATTTTCATTGAGAATCTTGTTGTCCTTTAACATGCTTTTAACATGTCTTAGTTAATTTGTGCCTCCTACCCAAACACATATTTTGACACTTGTAACAGTTAGCTGAGGACTGTTATATTAAAGTGACATTAAAAATTCAGATTAAATATTTGCCAACAGAATTAGTATGTGT
This sequence comes from Petaurus breviceps papuanus, assembly GCF_028583685.1. Lineage (NCBI taxonomy): Eukaryota > Metazoa > Chordata > Mammalia > Diprotodontia > Petauridae > Petaurus > Petaurus breviceps. The sequence continues at coordinate 40,175,366 of NW_027187391.1, forward strand.
ATAGGATATCAAGAGGAGGCAAAGATATTTTCTATTTCAAATATTTTTAGCTGTCTAAAAATAGAAGGAAGGGAGAACTTCATTTACTTTTAATATTTTCCTTAGTTTTGGGGCCTCCTATGAACTCAATGACAAATTTTATCATTTGAATTCAGTTCTAAGCATTCTAATATTTTTAGTCATGCCCAAATTTAAATTAATTGTCTACTTAAGTACTATTCTAAAATCTCCTTTGGTACCTGGGTGTGACCTTGGGTTCTTGAAGGCTAATTCAGTGAGGCAGGATCTGAAAGGGCTTTGATCAGTCAGAGAGAAAAACTATGCATTGGTCATCTAAAAACCATTGTAGTAGGGGTGGCTAGGTGGCGTAGTGAATAGAGCACTGACCCTGGAGTCAGGAAGACCTGAGTTCAAATGCAGCCTTAGACACTTAACACTTACTAGCCATGTGACCTTGGGCAAGTCACTTAACCCCAATTGCCCTGCCTTCCCCCCTCCAAAAAGCAAAACAAATCAAAAACCATCCTAGCTAGCGAAATGTTAAGAGGCTTATCACCAAAAGACAATGGATTTATTTTTGACCCTGGCAATTCATGAAGACGACGTACTGAGGAAAAAGATCTGCATATACAAAAATATTCAGAGCAGCTCTTTTCATGGCGACAAAGAACTAGAAATAAAGGTAGACAGTGCCTATCAATTGGTGAATAGTATAGGAAAGTAATGGAATATTGTTGTGCTATAAGAAACAACGAAAAGGGATAGTTTCAGAGAAACCTGGAAAGGTTTGTGTGAACTGATGCAGGATAAAGTGAGCAAACCAGAACAATTTCTGCAATAGTTGTTTAGTTGGTTGTCCTTTGTCCTCAGAGGACCACAATGACATCACTATGTTGGGGTCAAGGTACAGTGTGTCTGTCTCTTGGCTGATCAGACCAATATGAGCTCCAAAGAAAAGCTCTGTCACAGGTCAGGCACAAATAGTCCATATGAACATTTGGAATGACAATGTCTACAAAATCGTGTCTCATGTTTCTTTTCATCTATTGCAGTATGTAACAGAATGGCTCTTTTGAACTCTCGTAGTATACAATAATAGCTGTTGAGTTATTCTACCATAACTACAAGATTGTAAGGACAAACAACTTTGGAAGACCCCAGAATTCTGACCAATGCAATGACCAATCATATTTCAGAGTACTGATGACAAACTATGTTTCCTATCTCCTAGGAATCTTGTGGGTTCAGGATACAGAATAAAACATACATTTTTAGACATGGCCTATGGCAGTTTGTTTTGCTTGACTATACATATTTGTTTCTAGGGTTTTGTTTTTCTTTTAAATGGGAGGGATAGAAAAGAAATGCTTGTTAATATATAAAAATGTTTAAATGAAAAGGAAAGACTACCGACTATGACATCTGCATTATGACCTGCATTAATAGAAGAAATTCCTACACCAATGAAACCATGGATCTTTGAAATACACACACACACATGCACACACACACGCACGCATATATACGTCTGTATGTGTGTGTATATATATATATATATATATACACACATATATACTCTCATAAGGAACACTTAATTGATTGCTAAGAACTCTTTCTAAAGGCAGCCATTATTAACTCTTTGTTTTTTCATGTTCAGATTGACAGATATACAAAGGAAGGGCCTGTAAGCCTCTTTGTTTTGGTGGGAAGATCACTAGCAGCAGCCTTCTAGTGGTTAAGCCAGCCGTTTGTTTTGGCATCCTCCCAATCCAGATAGTTTTTGTATGCAATTCATTCTCTAAATGTATCATTTATCTTTGAAAGGGAGCATAAATGCATAATGGTCGTGTAAACAGTGCCATAATACAGTATCTCTTCAGTAGGCAGATAGCCGAGGTTTATAAAAGTGAGACTTGGCAGATAAAATTTGTGCCACATTACTGATAGTTCCTATTTAGCATGGACGTTGTGCTGTTAATAGCCCTGATTCACAGAGGAACCAGTGAAAATATCTATCATCTGATCAGCATGGGCTGCTGTCCAAATTTGTGTCATGACTACATAATATTTTGTGAGGATGAAGCGACTAGCCTTTGGAATGAATCCTTAAGCTATTATGCTCAGAGGTGGGTGGTCATAGATTTTAGATTGAGAGATAGAAGGCACCTTAGAGGTCATCTTGTTCAATCGCCTTTTTTTTTTTTTTTGTAAATGATGAAACTGTGCCCCAGAGAGGTTAAAGTGATTTACCCAAGGCCTGATGATGATGATGCTGATGATGAATAGTTAGCATTTATAGAGTGCTTTAAGGTTTGCAAAGCCCTTTATGCAGACCTGTGCAATATGTGGCCTACAGGCCATTTGTGGCCGGCCAAAGGATGTCAGTCAGCCAGTGAAAAATGTAGGGTTCGGGGCAGCTAGGTGGTGCAGTGAATAGAGCACCAGCCCTAGAGTCTGGAGGATCTGAGTTCAAATCCAGCCTCAGACACTTAACACAAAAACTAGCTGTGTGACCTTGGGCAAGTCACTTAACCCCAATTGCCCTCCAAAACGAAAAATGTAGGGTTGCCTCTGCACACTCTCCTATTTGTCATGTGACCCATGGCTACCAACCATCATCAGTCTGTCTCTAGTCTAGCCTATCTGCCTCCCAAATAAGTTTAACCTATTTTAATTTGGGCCCCTACCTTCTGCCAAGATGTACAGGTATGCTTTTATGTGTGTCATTTCATTCAGTCCCTACAAGAACCCTGTGAGGATGGTGGGAAAGCCGGGCTTTGAACCCAGGGCCTTGGATTTCAAATTAAAATGCAGTGAAGAAGGAGCAGCTAGGTGGCGCAGTGAGTAAGAGCACCGGTCCTGGAGTCAGGAGGACCCAGGATCAGTTCTGGCCTCAGATACTTAACAACCACACAAAATAACTGGCCGTGTAACCTTGGGCAAGTTACTTAACCCCAACTGCTTTTTTTAAAAAAAATGCAGTGAAGAAGAAGCGGCCAGGTGGCGCAGTGAGTAAGAGCGCTGGCCCTGGAGTTGGGAGGACCAGTGTCTGAGGTCCTCCTGACTCTAGGGCTGATTCTCTATTCACTGCGCCACCTAGCCACCCCTCTATACAGGCTATATTTATACCAATATGGTAATTAATGATAGCAGTACAGAGGTGCTGATTGTACTACAGGAGAGATATGGGTTCGTATCCAGACTCTCTGACATTTCTACTTTTTTATTGTGGGAATTAGGACAAAATCACTTAACCTCTCAAGCCTCATTAAGAAAGTGGGGATAAGGGGCAGCCAGGTGGCTCAGCGAGTAAGAGCACCGGCTCCAGTGTCGGGATGACCTGGATCAAATCCGGGCTCAGATACTCAGCACCACACCCAGAAATAACTGGCCGTGTAACCTTGAGCAAGTTACTTAACCCCTATTGCTTAAAAAAAAAAAAGAAAAAGAAAGTGGGGATAATGAAACATGTATGACTTACCTTCAAAGAGATATTATGAAAATGCATTTGAAAGCCAAACGTGCTGGATAAATGACAACTCTCATCATTATTGTTATTATAGCAGTGATTGGAATGACTAAAGCCATGCAGTATCAATCTACAGTGGTTTCATGGGGGGAATCTATGGGAATCTATTTCCCACAGAGAGCATTTAAAGATTAAAGATGATTCCTGAAAATGTCTTAAAGGTAGGATATGTGGCCCAAGGGAATGCTGGTGGAAAAGCATCCTCCCATTTAAGGAGAATGGTTTGATCCTAGGTGCAGAGGTACTCTTGGGTAAATAGTGAGAGGTCAAAAAGGAGAATTGCTTAAAAGGAGCCAAAAGTAGAAATTTGTATTATAGCAGGAAATTCAAAGAGGAAGGGAAAGGAGAGAGGCTAAGTAACATAGGGTGTTGAGAAACATTTTAGTTTATTTTAAGAGGCAATTAGGAAGCCATTCCTAAGATGGTAAGCAATATGATCAAAATTATGCAAGTGTAGGATCGATTGCAAAGAAGAACCTGAAAGTCACAAAGAGGTTGGTGTAGAAAACACTGGTAAGTATAAGAGGAAGTGGAGGGGTTTTGACCATGAGTAGATGGGGGTGAAGATGCAATAAAGAAACTGAAGAGAAACATGGCAAGAGTAATAGATTGGAAGCACCACTGGACACCAGTGCAGCCCTTGATCACCTCCTTCCTCCTTAAAATTCTCTCCTCCTTTGACTTCTTTTATCCTCAGTTGTCCTGGTTCTCTTCTCACCTCCTTGGCCAGTCTTCTCTTCCCTTCATAGGTTCTTCTTTCTTTTCCCACTCCTTCACTATTCATGTCCTTGGCATTACACATTCTTTATACATACACTCACTCTTGGGAATTTTTGTGAACTCTCTAGTCCCTCTATTTGGATAACTCCAGTCCTCATCTCTTTCCCAAGCTTCAGGGTTACTTATCAACTGCCTACAAGACACTTCCAATTTGTTATCCACTATCAATTCAAAATTAAAATTTCTAAAACTTTTACTCTTACATTTTTCTAACCCAAACCAACATTCTTCCCTATGGTATGGTGCAACAATTAGACAGGACATATATAAGAAAACTATATGACCTCTAAGGTTCGTTCCACATTAAAATCTGTTATCTGAATATCTTTTAATGGGGCCATTTTTCTGTTATTCTCCCAGAACTGAAACCTTGGATTCATCTTTGACTGTTTGCTAATGCTCAACCCTATAGCTAATCAGTTACCAGATTCCTGCCAGTTTGTCTGACAATATGTTTGACAGGGACTACACCTTCCTTTTCATTGTCACTGTCCTAGGTCAGGTCCTTATTATATCATATCCTAGACTACTGTAACTGTGTTGTTACTGAGTTGAGTCGTGTCTGACCCTTCATGACCCCATTTGAAGTTTTCTTGGCAAAGATACTGGAATGGTTTGCCATTTCTTTCTCTAGCTCATTTTATAAATAAGAAAACTGAAGCGAGCAGTATTAAATGACTTGTCCAGGGTCACACAGCTAGTATCTGAGGCCAGATTTTAACTCAGGAAGATGAGTCTTCCTGACTTCAGGCTTGGCACTCTATCCACTGCGCCAACTGTAACTGTAACCTTCTAACAGGTTTCTTTACTGTTAAATTCTCACACCTCCCATCCATCCTGTGAGATACCTATACATTTTATCCTTCTAAAGTATGCTTTCATCATTCCTATGCTAAAAATCTTCTGTGGCTCTTCACTGTTTACAGCAGAGACAAGTGGAAAGTGTTATTTTTCTTTGCATCCTGTATTTAGCATAAGACCTTGTACATAAGAGGATAACTGGATGATGGGGAAGGAATAGAAAAGAAAGCTGCCTGACTAGAATTGGGGAATGGAAAAAGATAAGGTCTGATTAAGTGAGAGAAGAGACCAGTTTTATGGAAAGCCTTGAATGCTAAGATGTGGAACTTGGGTTTGTTCTTAAAGAGAACTAATTTATATCTTTTAAGTAGGAAAATAATATGATGAAGGCTAAGGCATTTTGAAGGATGAATGAATAGGAATTTACTGACTATATTTAGAGGATAAAGAAGAGGAAGGAAGCAGAGATGATTCATTTCAAGTTTTTGAACCTGTAAGCCTGAGAAATTGGTTGTAACATTGATAGACGTGGAGGAGTTGAGTCAAGGGATGTGGTAATAGAGGGAAGATGATAGAGAATTCAATATTAACCATGTTTGGTTGGAGAAATTAGCCACAGAAATTGAGAGGTAATAGAAATCCGATGATTAAGAAGGTGCGGCAGGGTTATTCATCCAGAAAAGGGGAAGACTTGGAGGGGATGAAGATTAAAGTATTAGAGACAGTGGAAAAGATGTCTAAAAGTCTGAAGAACAGAAAAGAAAGCAGTGGGAGGTCACTGATGTACATGTCACTGATTTCACAGTTTCCATAGAATTTTAGTAAGCAAGGAAGTTAGATTGCAAAAAGTCAAGCAAGAAATGGGGGGAAATTGAGTACCTGGTATAGAAGGAAGAAGGGACAGGGGAGTAGCTGAGGGAAACAGAGGATCAAATTCTGCTTTTGCATCTATGTACCCTCAGCATGCCAAAATTTAGAGGAGAAACTGCGTGACAACATGAGATCATGGTTTGTGTTTTTTATTGTTTGTTTGCAGTTGTGTTGATTTTTTTCTATCCCTCAGGAAATAGTTGTGGCTGAGATGCAGACAGCTCTGAGTAGACAGGACATGTGACCGTGGCAGTAAGAGTTGGCTGCTCTGCAGTATCTGAGGAGCAGACAGAGAAGAGAGATGATTTTAGTTTGCATTAAAGTGAATTGAGTCAAGATCACAGGTCTCATCCTTTTGGGGTCCAGTCCAGTCATTCACATTAATACTGTACCCCCTCATTCATTGCCCAGCCATCTTATAAGTTGGTTTCTTTGGTATCACACGAGAACTCACAGAATCACAGAATTTCAGTTTGACAGGGACGACAGGGGCCTTCTTGTCAAACCTCATAATTTTATTATATATTTGAAAGGAATAGCAAGTTGTACATGATAGATTTGCCGTTTCATGTACAATCATTTTTTTTCTATTCTACTATGTTATGGAAATGCTTGTTTTATTTCTTAAGTTCAGAATAAAATAGATAAATTAAAAAAAACATTAAATGAATGAATGAGCCTCACCATTATGACACATCTGACAAATGTCCTCATATAGTGCCTGTTTGAAGACCTTACATGAAGCCTCTATTTGCTTCCATGCTTCTTGTGCCACTTGCTTCTAGTTCTCTCTCCTGCTGCCAAGAAGAATAGATCTAACCTCCCTCCAACTTTCAAATGCTAGAAGACAGTCTTAGCATGGCAACTGAATTCAATTCAACAAGTATTTAAATATTTGCTATGTTCAAGGGGGCAGTTAATGGATAGAGTGTCCAGCCTGGAGTCAGGAAGACCTGAATTCAAATCTGGCCTCAGACACTTACTGGTTGTGTGACCCTGGGCAAGTCACTCAACCTGGTTGGCCTCAGTTTCCTCATCTGTAAAATGATCTGGAGAAAGAAATGACAAACGACTTGGGTACCTTTGCCATACACTTAGCACAAAAACTAGCCATGTGACCTTGGGCAAGTCACTTAACCCCAATTGCCCTCCAAAAAGCAAAAAAAAGAAAAATGACTAAACAACACCAACTATGTTCAAGTTACTGAGCACAAGAAGATCCTTACCCAGATGGAGCTTGCATTCTACTTTGGGTAATAAGGGTAGGGACTGGCCCTTTAATTTCAATGGATTGAAGAGCTCCTTCATAAAGAAATTCTCTACCAATTCAGGTTGACACCTTCTCTGCAGCTTCCAGACAGAGTCACTTAACATGACTTGTCCAGGATCATACAGGCAATACATGTCAGAGGCAGGCCGTGAAACCAGATAGATCTTCCTGGTTCTGACGCTGGTTATTTGTCCATTCTATGGCTGCTTTTCATGGAAGGAGATTACAACATGTAAACAGAATATGTGCAAGATCAGTATCAAGTAATTTGGGGAGGGAAGGTGAAGAATTTACCCCTTTCAGGATCAGGAAAGACCTCGTTTAGGAGGTAACACAGGTTACCAGGGAGGTGGAGTACCAATAGGCAAAGGTGAAAGGGTAGAGTATTCCAGCAGGGATGTAGGAAATGGGTGATAAATCCCACCTGTACCTTCCCCTCCCCTGGGCTGAACACCCTCTAACTCTTTAAATCTCAGACTACTTGCTAAGGACACATGCCTTAGTGATGCTGGGTCAGTAGGGCTAGTCTTACATATAAAAAAGCCAGGTGGAATATTATACTTTTAATGAGTCTCACTATGGGGATGGTCAGATCCAGGCAGACACCTTTATCTGCTGACACGTAGTTTTTAACACCAAACATTCCGAGTGCTTTGTACATTGGATTGGATGCCTCTGATACCGTTAGTTCTCTACTTTACGCCGAATTAACATTGAAATCCCTGGGGCCATGTGGAGAGACAGTACCACATACATTTTTTCCTAGCTTTTTTTTTTCCCCTGACTTGTTTGTAAAACTCAATGAAAAACATCAGATAACCCGAGTATATGGTCCTTGCTTGACTTGGCTAATCCATGTATTGAGATGGGCTGAAAATAAAATTTATGGAAATACGACTCACGCTTCAGCAAATTTATGTAATTCAGATTAATAGCACCCAGAAGAGAATGCTTGTCAGTAGACAGTTCATCTGTGTCCTCTATTAACAGACCTTACAGTTTGCTGATTCTTCAAGGCTCACACACTCTGATGCAGCATTTGTTGGCCATGCTCCTTGTTGCCCAAAGGTTGCCGAGAATTATAGGCTGACATTGTTTTGGCCAGACAGTGCACTATTGGCAATTAATTTCACACTGCCCTTGTTGGGAACCCAAAGACACACATGGAGGTTTTGTTTATGGCAGATCTGAAACAAAAAGCATCATTGAAATGATTGGTTTTTAATACAAATTATTCATTTTCAGACTCAAGCCTTACAGGAGACTATATAAAGAATAAGACCCATATTTCTTTCCTGAGTAACTGGTAAGTCTTTGTGGGTTAAGCTTACAGATGGAGGTCTCTGATCCTTAGGGGACTTATATTAAGTAAGACTCAAGCCCAGGGGAGAATTATAATGCCAGTTAGGGATATAAGGAAAAATACAAGATAAAATGAAGCATTAGTGCATACAGATTCTCACAATTCTAGAATGTAGCTCTCACTAAACTAATCATTGTAATGCCTGAAGCAGATAGGTAATGTACATAGTTCATTTGGGATCCAGTGCTTATTGTAGCTCCTGGCATGTAGTAGGCACTTAATAAATGTTTATTGACTGAGTAGTTAAGGGAAGTGCTGGCACAAAAATGAGAAATCATAGATCAAGAGATTGCACCAAAATAGAAATTATGCATATTACAACATCTTAGAATAATAAAATAGAAATCAACGTCTTAGGTGAGAATTTATAAATTCTCATCCTAATTGTCAAGACTCTGCAAAATACTACTACTCCTACTCAAGCAACATTAGAACAGGGATTTGGAATGCAGCATATCTATCATTATCATAAATCCTATGGTTCCCCTCTGCAACTTAAAATGAGGGAGAATTTTTACATTTACCACCTCAATCATGATAATAATAAATTATTCTGTAAAGGTCACCAGATCCTCCTAGAAAATATGTTATATAAATATTATTTGTAATTAAAAGAAATGAAATAAATCCAGAAAGAAAAGGCAATTAATCCAGAAATATTTGTCTTGATAGCTATTTAAAAACCAGAGTAAAATCTGCCCCTGTGGCCTGATACATGGGACTTGAAAGCACTAGTTTCACTTTACGTAATAATTAATTGTTATTCTTTGAATAAATATAGAAAGTATTAGAATCATTTATGAGGGGATAATAATAATCTACAAAGTCCATGCCTGGGACCATATTACCCTTGTTTAAAATTTTGCATTCCTGTATCATTTAGCTTTATGGGCTTCCTAATTTCATCAAAAAGATATATGTTTAATTATATATGAATGGAGAGGATTTTTTAAAAGATCTAACCAGATTTATTTTTTCATGACTCATTTACTAAGGATATTTTATATTTATTTTTGTTGAAATTCATTACTGTATAATCATTTCTTCATAGGAATGAAGATTGGTGTAATTTGAAAGTAATTTTGAACAATTAGCACCATAAAAACTTCTGTTGTTCCTTCTTCAGTTAGTAAATCTGTTATGTGTTACAGATTCATAAATTAGAATAACAAATTTCATTAATAGTTGGAAAAATATTTAAATAGCCAACAGATTGTGACTTTTAGAATAGGGTATTTTCAAAGTTTTAGAATTAAGATTATGGTGTGTTGTGTTCCCAGTAATCTTAACAATTCTATGCCTGCATTCTCTTCTGTTCAGAATTGTGATCCTTCAACATGATAGTATTCAGTTTATCAGTAAGCATCTATTAAGTGCCTACTGTGTTCCAGGCAATGTGCAAAGTTCTAAGGATAAAAAGAAGCAAAAGACAGTCCCTGCCTTCAAGGACCTTACAATCTAATGGGTATATAGACACCAGATTCCAAAACTGACTCCTTCGTGTTCACTGAACTCCTTATGAACATGGGGAGGAGGGGGGTGGGAGGAGGGAAATAGAGAGGGGTGGGATCAGACCTATTATTTCACTAATTTTAGGAACTCCTGGGGAGGGAATTTTTTTTGTCAGTTTGCCCATGTAGATCAGTAACTATTTTACCACTTGGAATCTTAAGAGAGTTGTGTGGAACCTTGCATAACTTGCACAGGGTCACACAGCATTGCATCTTGGATGTGGGGTTTGAACCTAGGTCTTTCTTGCTTGGAGACTGACTCTATTTCCATTGAACCACACTGTCTCACTTGGGAGAAGCTAAATAGCTGAACCTAGAAAGAAAGAAGGAGAAATGAACCAACCTACTTGAGAGGGAAGAAAAAAGTTAACTCCTTTGCTGTGAACAAGTCTCCTTGAGGCAACAGAAGATCAGGAGTTTGAATCTCGAGGCCATTTGATGATAACATATGCCTGGGCTTCATTTTATGCAACATCTATGTTTCTGAAAAACCTCCTATTTTCCTAAATTGAATTTTGAATTTTGAAGAAATCCTCATGAATTTTTCTGAAGCAGAGGCCTCTCATAATAAGAATCATCACACCTTAATTTATCTGTTTTGTGACTTAGGCTTTCCATTCATACTTCCTAAAAATGGGCACACCTATACTCTATGTGTGCATACCCACAATTGATCTGAGAGGGATTCTGGAATTCTTGCTTGCATTCCAAGACCCTAGAGTTTTAGACTTGAATGTTTTAAGACCATGTTAGTTGAAGTAGTATTCTTTTCATTTTAATATTCTTTGCGTTTAGTGATAGAACAAGGATTTTAGTATAAGTTTAAGCAGCCAGGTGGCACAGTCCTGTGCTCTAAGTTCAGACTTGCCCTCAGACACTTACTTTGCTGTATTTCTCTGGGCAAGTAACTTAACTGTTTGCCTCAGTTTCCTCACCTGTATGATAGGAATAATAATATCACCTACCTCCCAGGGTTATTGTGAGGTTCAAGTGAAATAAAATTTGCAAAGCATTTTGCAAACCTTAAAGTTCAGTATAAATATTATATAGGGTAGTAGGTAGGTGGTGCAGTGAATAGAGCACCAGCCCTGGAGTCAGGAGGACCTGAGTTCAAATCCAGATTCAGACACCTGACACTTACTAGCTGTGTGACCTGGGCAAGTCACTTAACCCCAATTGCCTTGCTCCCCCCAAAATACTATGTGTTATTGTTTTTACAGAGCATATGTATATGATCCCATTTGATCTTCATGACAACTCCAACCTTTTAATACACAGATCTAATGACATAACTTCCAACATCCCTATTTAAAATCTTTCAGTGACTTCTGTCATTGTCTATGGAATAAAATGTGAATTCTTTAGTTTAGCATTTAAGCCTTTCATAAGCTAGCTTCGACCTACCTTTCTAGCCTTATTTTGTAGCATTTCCCTTTGTATATTCTAAATCCTAGTAAACAAGTCTTTCCTTAGTCTCACCCTGCCTTCTTCTATGCCCTGTGCCTTTGCATAAACTGTACCCTTTACCCTTGACCCCTTGAAATTCTTTTCATATTTGAAGGCCTCCTTATATGTCTCCAGGAAGTCCTTTCTCTGATCAGTCAGAAGTGATCCCTACCTCCTAACTTCCAACATCTTGTGCCATTCTGTTTGTATCTCCTTGTTTGTCATATTCTATCTCTGTGTTATAATTATTCCTGTCCATGCCTTATCTCTTCTATTAAATTCAACAGCCTTTATATTTCCATTACCTAGCATAATGCATCATTTGAGGCCATTTCATAATAGATGTTTGTTGACTTCCTTTATGAGTCACAGGTCCCTGAAGGTCTCATCTTCTGTTAAAAGGTCTGTCTGTAAGTCATTTATATTTTCTTAATTGAATACTATATATATGTAATTTCTGTGATTCATGTTGTACAAATCTTTTTCCCAATTCTGATGCCTTGTTCTCTCCTGCCTGTTATAGTTCCATTCAAAGAGAAGGTCAGAAGTGACCTGTACTGACTCATGGTTTTAGCTTTTTCTTCACCTTTCTTCTGGAGATTCTGAAAGCTCATCTCCTGTTCCCAGCTGAGATATATTTTCCTTTCTGTCTTCATGTTTTGGTTCTTCATTTCACTTTTTGGAGTGAACTTGAAGCCTCATAAATGGATTTTCACTTGATTTGTTTCTCTCCCTCTTTTCCCTTGTCCTCAAAATTTAAAAAAAAAAAGTTTATTAAGCCAGAGCCCCTTCTGAAAGTTCACCTGATTGGTGTCTGTCTCCACATCCATTTTTTTGTCTTGGTAACTCTAAACTTGTCCTTCTTTGAAGCAAACTTTGGTAGAGCTGAAGTCTTAACACATGATTTGAGTAACCTCTGGTGTTCATTTTTAACAAGATTTGACCTAGATTGTGTCTAGGCTTTCTGTCAAGACAAAGCCTGGTTCCTAAATGAGGTTACTGCAATAAGAGTGTTCTGGACAGTGGGCATTATATGAACCAGGGTCATTTCCATGGCTTTTGTTTTGTAGGCCCTTTTTTCCCATTTGTTGTTTTTTCCTATATGTCAAATATCTGCCATATGTTGTTGCTATCTATGCTAGGCCTTTGCAAAATGCAATTGAATGAGAAAATATGTAGTTCATTAGGCGTTTGGTAGCAGGCATTTTGAACTTAGGCCAGCAGAAAATTAGAAGTATTCTGATGATTGCCAACCTACAAGTTGAGGAAAATGCAAACTGTTCAAATTTGAAAAGTACAGAGCCAACTTTGTGGCTTGGAAACAACTAAGAGCATTGAGATGATGGTTTGAAATAACTGTAGGACATGCTAATGTGACATGCCACGTAGGTGTATTACTTCAGATTTAAATTATTCACATGGTTCTGAGGAAATAGGAAAGAAAAAAAGTTGTGGTGAAGCAATAATTCTGTATGTCAGTGGATCTCTGAGCTTATCATCCTGAGTACTTCCTCCTAATATGCTGAGATCTTTTCTCTAAACTAGTTAACATCATGGGGAAACCAGGAAAAACCAAATTTATTGTTCAGATTGGGATATGTAATTAGAAAGACTATTTAGAGTTGGCATACGCATATATGTATATTGTACACATTGATATGTACACACATGGTGGTGTCCTAAAAGCCCACTGGACTAAGACTTTTGGGCTACCCTTTATATATGTGTATGAATGTGTCTATATGTATATACAAATACATATGTTCTTATGTCTTTGTGGTACATGTGTGTATTGTAGCCATATGTACACATACAGACATATACATAAAGATGTATACACTTGAATGTATACATACATATATATGTATATGTGTATACATCCATAGTCTATAACTTCTCCAACTAGAAGAAAAGTAAGTATGTTTTATCAACAGCCATCTGGACCTAAAGGTCATTGTTGTTCATCTGAATGTTGATGCCTTTTCTTGTTTTCATTTGCATTTTTGTTGTGGTTCAGTCTTTTCAGTCATGTTTGACTCTGTGACCTCGTTTGAGGTTTTCTTGTCAAAGTGTAGTGATTTGCCAGTTTGTTCTCCAGCTCATTTTACAGATGAGGAAACTGAGGCAAACAGGGTGAAGTGACTTGCCCAAGGTCACACAACTAGTAAGTGTCTGAGGAAGGATTTGAACACATGAAAGTGAGTTTTCCTGGCATTACATCCACTGTGCTGCCTAACTCTCTTTCATTTATATTATTGTGATTATAGAATTAAAGGAGCATTGATTTAGAGATAGATCTCAGAGGCCATTATCCAACCACTTCATTTTGTTGTTGTTCAGTCATTTCAATCATGTCCAACTCTTTATAACCCCATTTGGGACTTTCTTGAAATAGATTGGAGTGGTTTGCCTTCTTCTCCATCTCATTTTACAGATGAGGAAACTGAACCAAACAGGGTTAAGTGACTTGCCCAGGGTCACACAGCTAATAAGTATCTGAGGCTGGATTTGAACTCAGATCTTCCTGACTTCAGGCCCAGCGCCCTGTTCACTGTACCACCTGCTGCCCAACTCCTTCATTTTGCCTATGAGGACACTGAGGCACAAGGAGGTATCTATAGCTATACTTTTATCCATCTATGCATACTTACATACATGTTTATGTATGTGTGTATGTATTATGCATGTATTATATTTATATGCCTTGGAAAGATACAGTGGATAGAGAATGAGCTGAACTCAAAAATTGAACAGAAGGAGGAATAAGAGCTGAACTGACTTTTGGAAATTCCATTGCTTCGTCAGTATTCTACCAGTGATGTTTATTTCTCTGAGTTGTGAAAAGCTGTCATCTCTATGGAAGCAAAATTTTGGGTGACCCAAAGGGCAATAACAATAACACAGTGGACATGAATATGCCACAAAATATTACCAATAAAGAATTCTGTAGGGAAAGTCTTGCAAAGGATATAATCAGAGAGATATTTAACCAGAAAAGGAATCACATAGTAAAAACATGGATAAAGCCAATGTTGACCCAATATGTCCCATCGTTATCCATACAATATCAAGAGCCCTAGAGGAAGAAGACTATGGACAAGAGAAGGCCTGACTGGATTGTGAAATGCACTTTGGAGGGAGTACCTGTATCAGTTAGACCAAAGTATGCCATTGACTGATAGTTGTAAAGATTATTTTTATTTTGTTGAGGGGAAGAAGTAGGCATATGGGTCAGCTTTTGTTGACATTCATTCGACTTTTGGGGAGGAGGGTCAGAAATACTACTTGTGATTTTTCCCAGGCCTTTGGTGCCTTTCAGAAATCTTGATAATCAGTCCCTCAGTACTCTCAAAATGGTGTTATTTTCAGCGAGAACAACCTCCATGCATACTTAGTCTGATTTGGCTGTTGTTATTTTCTTTTCTTCCGCTTTTGCTTCTTCATGTAGTACATCAAGGACTGTGATGTTAGATTCCAAATTTGGAGGCTCTGCTACAATTGATGAAGAAAATGATTTGTTGTAGATTTGTTGTGAGACTTTTTTCAATTTTTCATCTGTTTGTTGTCTTCCTTCCAATTTAATCTTTAAATGTTCTTGATAGCATCCGACTTAATTATGTCTCTTGCCATGATTTCTGAAAATTTGCTTTTCTCTCTACTGCATCTCCCCATTTTATCATCTAATGCAGCTCAATTCCTCACCTATGATTTTTAAAACAAATTTACTGAAGATTTTTGTTTTTATATCAGTCAGTTCCTAATAACCCTCCTTCATATCATACCTCTCTCTCTTTTTTTTCTTTTTTGGAGGAGGGAAGGTAGGGCAATTGGGGTTAAGTGATTTGCTCAAGGTCACAGGGCTAGTTTTTTGTGTTAAGTGTCTGAGACTGGATTTGAGCTCAGGTCCGCCTGACTCCAGGGCTGGTGCTCTATTCACTGTGCCACCTAGCCACTCCCTGTACCTCTCTCTTAAAACAAGGAAAAGCAGTTTAAAAAATGAGGTAATGACCATGTGTTTTTATATCCATAGTCGACAACCTCTCAAACTAGGAAAAGGATGTAAGTTCATCAACAGTCATCTGGAACCAAAATTGGTCATTGCAGCTAATCTGATATTCAGTCAGTCAGTAAGCATTTATTAAGTACCCCCTATGTGCCAGGCACTGTGCTAAGGACTGAGAATACAGAGAAAGGCGAAAGACAAGCCTATCCTCAAGGAGCTCACAGGCTATTGGAGAAACAACAATTAAAGAAATATGTACAGACAAACTGTATTCATAATAAATAAGAAATAGGGGGAGTCACTAGAATTAAGGGGGATTGGGAAAGTCTTCCTGCAGAAGGTAGGATTTTAGTTGGGACTTGAAGGAAGCCAGAGAAAGCAGGTGGTCAATGTCAGTGAATCAAAGAGAAGAGGAGGAGTGTATAAAGGGTAAGAAGAACAGAAAGGTGGTGGCTGGCTGAGGAGGTATGACCCATGCAGGGCAGAGGTGTTATGAAAGATCTGGTTGCCAAACAAAGGATTTTATAAGGATTTAGGGGAAAAGATAATGAGTTCAGTTCATATTTTAGGTTTGTTTTCATTTATATTATTGTGGCTCTATAGAATTCTAGATCATAGATCTAGAACTCAAAGGAACCTCAGACACCATCAAGTTCAACCACCTCATTTTACAGATGAGGGAATTGAGGCATATGGAAGTTAGGTGACTTATCCAGCTTGGAGTCATATAGCTAGTATGTGTCTATAAGACCAATGCCCTATTCACTACTCTCATCGTGTGTAATTCTTCTGGCTCTGATAGTTTTAACTAGGTAGGTTCATGCAAGTATTCCATTATATTTATATACCATAATTTTTTGAAGCACTCCCCGATCAATATTTACCCCCATCAATATTTACCAAGTGTTTTTCCCCCAGCTTTTTCTTCTATAAAAATGTACTGCCATGAATATTGGGGACTTTTCTTTCTATAATTTGCCTCCTTGGGATATAGACATGCTTATTAGTGGGATTACTAGATTAAAGGGTTTAGTATCTTTTTTCATATAATTTCAATTTTTTTTCCCAACTGGCTAGACCAGTTCATAGCTCTACCAACAGTATACTGTACCTATCTCCCCACAAGTCCTTTCATCATTGACTATGTCTGTCTTTCATTATCTTTGCCAAAGTGTTTGGTGTAAGGTAAAACCCCAAAGTTGTTTTAATTTTCATTTATCTTATTACTAATGATTTGGAAAATTGTTTTTTCATATGGTCGTTGATAGTTTGTATTTCTTCTTTTGAAAACTGTTCACATCCTTTGATATCTATTGGAGAATGGCTCCTATTCTAGCGTATTAATATCAGTGATCAGACTTTTGTTAAAGATATTTGATGCAAAGATTTTCCCCCTACTTTAAAGCTCTTCTTATTCTGTTTTTTTTCTTTATGTAAAAGTTTATAAATTTTATATAATTGAAATTACCTATTTGTCTTTTATAATCTCCTCTATCCTAGCTTTGGTTATGAATTATCCTTTAGATATTGTTGTCAAAAGTATCACCTTCTGTCCTAACTTTTTTAATGTGATCCTTTATATTTATTTTGCATGTCCACTTTGAGTTTATATATAGTATGGTATAGTGTATATATATATATATGTGTGTGTGTGTATACACACAGATATATGGTGTATATATACCATATATGGTATAAGATGCTTGTCTATATCTAATTTCTCTCCACCTGCTTTGCAATTTTCCTAGCAATTCTTGTTGAATAGGTAGTCTTTCCCCTAACATTTTATGTCCTGAAGTCTTCCCAGAAGGTTTTGAAAATGAATTTCTATCATAAGCTGTTGTTTCTTTTATCTGTTATATCTCTGCTTAGCAAGGAAATCCAATATTTGCCAGCTGAGATAGTTTTGAGGTTCTCTTCTATACCTTTTTGTAGATATTACTTTATATTTATATATATATATATATATTTATATATATACTTTATATTTATATATTATATTAAACTTCCATAGGAAATGATGGTAGTCTATGTCAGTATCTTTTTTTTTTCCCATCCGTGTCTTTTTTTTTTCTAAGTCAGAACTTCCTGACTTCAGTGATTGTATTATCTCATTGATGTGAGCACACTCTCCATGGGTACAGATTGCAACTCATCTATGCTCTCACATCCTCGAGGCTTCTTATCTGTGTTTGCCCATAGATCCTCCACAGAAGATCCATCTAGTGCGCTTGAGGAACTTCTTTAGGTCTTTTTACATTTCTAGGGTAAAAAAAATAGAATACTCAAGTTGTCCCTCTCATCACATGTGCTTGCTTCTTTTTTGAATTGTACATTTCCTCAGTGATATCTCTGATGTCATTTCTTGGGTGTCATTCAATATTTTTAACACTACAAACATATTTTATAATTTGTGTAAATATAATTTAATAATATTTTATAATTTACAATTTGCTTATATAATATAAATATAATGTTTCTAGTACTGTGGCAACCTGCATGCTCCTATTGGTGATGTACATTTAAGTAGTTCAGATTGGAACTGTTTTAATTGTATGTCAATCGTATTCTCCTCTTCATTTCCTCTTTTAATTTGCTGTTGATTTTGAATTTTGCTTTAACTAGTCAAAGGCTTGATTTCATACAGACAACAGATCTCAGTGACTTCCCATTTCAGCAACCAGTCATTTTCTGTGTCTTAAGATAGAGTCAGTTTCATTTTTTTGTGTGTGATGTTGTTCAGTGCTCACCATGTTCGATGGCTTCCAGCTTCTTTTCTGATTAAATTATTCACCATCATCATCATCGCCAGCATTTATATAGCACTTTAACACATGCGAAGTGCTTTGCAAGTATTCTCATTTTGTCCTTACAACAACCCTGGGAGATAGGTGCTATTACTATCCTCATTTTTCAAGGTTAAGTGACTTGCCCAAGATTACATAGGTAACAAGTATCAGAGGCATGGGGAATAGCCATTTCAAAGGCACAGAGATGGGAGATGGATGGAACCCAGCATCACTTCTATGCCATGATGAGGCATCAGAATAGAATAGGGACAATCCTAATGTACTCATATATACTCAAGTATTTTATGAGCAGGTCTATCCGCCTCAAATAAAAATATTTTATAGGGTCATATTGCCTTTTATCCAACAATCTTGAAGTGTTTTATTCCCTAGTTAATTCTCCACATACTGCTCTGAAATCGTCAAGAGATATTATCCCCATTTTATAGATGAGGAATTTAAGGCTACGACTGGCTGAGTGACTTACTCCAAGTTAATGCTGGTAGGAGACCTGTTTTCCAGCTTCCTTTTTGACCGATAGCATGCTTTTATGACTTGGGAAGTCACGTATGCACCAAATGTCTGATGTTACAACCCTGCAGGATAGAAATCACATTCATTTCCAAACAGATTTAGGATGGTCTTTTAAAGTCCATAGTGTGCTGCATGATAGACACACTCTCATTAGTAAGTCCAAATAATCCAATGGCAGTGAGGCATTGTAGATAGAGATCTCAAAACCAGAAAGATCTGGGTTCAAGTCCTACCTTTAATGCATAGTGGCTATGTGACCCCAGGAGGAGGAGTTATTCAACTACTTATTGCTATTGGCAATGCTCTAATACTAGATGTTGTAGAGAGTGTATTGATCCATTGTACCTGGCATATAGTAGGTGCTTAATCATATTTATTGGTTAATTTGACTGCATTGGTAGAGGAAATTTTCTGACCTGGAAGTTTGCTGTACCAATGAAAGGACAAATCCAGTTCCTATCCCAATCCTAAATAACTGAATTATGTTTGCAACCATTTAGAACAACCTCTCTTCCCTAAACACCCCACAAATCAGTATGAAACACACCCAACAGATGGAGAAAGCAAATGAGTGGTTTGTCTATAGATAGCACAGGAGACAGATCCAGGTATGCTAGACTCTCCTCTCCCTCTGTCACAGGGGCCCCTAACACATCTCCTCCAGTGATGGCATCTTCAGGTTTTGCTTTCTACACTCCATGCTCCTATTTCCTTGCCATCTGCTGCTGCCTGCCTGTTACATTCCACAGCTCACCAGCCCTGGGATCCCTATCACCTGCCCCTTTTTAATAATCAACACATTTCCCTGGAGGTACCAACATTCCATCCAACACAGTTCCCTTCGGTCATAGTAGCAATAACAGCTAGCATTTTTATAGTACCTTATGGTTTGCAAAGTGTTTTACATACGCTATCACATTTGGTCTTTACAACAAACCTGTGAGATAGGTGCTTTTACTATCCCTATTTTGCAGATGAGGAAACTGAGGCTGTAAGAGGTGAAGAGACTAGCATTCAGAGTCACACAGCTAGTCAGTTTCTAGACAGGATTTAAAATTGTCTTCCCAGCTCCCAGGTCAGCACTATCCAATTGAACACCTAGCGTTAGTAAGTTGGCAACAAGTCTTTGAGCAATTTTTCCCAAATAAGTTTGCTTCCATGCCTGCCTGACAAAAACCACAAATCATAGATTATTAGAACTGGGGGAAACTTTATAAATCATCTGCTCCAGCCCTTTCATTTTACAGATGAGGAAACTGAAGTCAACTGACTTGATCATACTGGCAATAACCCAGAGCTTCTCACTGACCGCTCCTGAAAGGAGTGTACAGATGGAAAAGGCTCCTCTCAAGCTGAGGGCTGTTAAGTGGTTTTAATCCTTTGCTTTACTCTAACATATAATACCTGGATAGACAGCATTCATCAGGCAAGATTCTCTGTAGCTAACAGCACAATCAAGGTACATATAAAGAAAGGGACTTCTTTAGATCCCAGTGGACAGACTTCTCTGACAGTTCTAGCCAAGTTCTAATCAACTAATTGGTTTAACTCAACTAGTTGAGAAGAGTTTCCCCTGCATAAAGAAAAGGACCACTTACACAGTCCAGTTCAATGAAAATTTCTTGAATGAATGAGTGCTTACTTTGTGCAAAACACTGTGCTAAAGACTGGGGATTTGTTGTTCTTTTCTTGTGTCTGATTCTTTATGACCCCATTTGGGGTTTTCTTGGAAGAGATCCTGGAGTCGTTTGCCATTTCTTTCTCCAACTCGTTTTACAGAGAAGGAACCAGGGTTAAGTGACTTGTCCAAGGTCACACATCTAGTAAATGTCTGAGGCTGGATTTGAACTCGGGAAAATGAGTCTTGCTGACTCCAGCCCTGGTGCTTTGTCCACTGCTCCATCTAAGTGCCCAAGCACAAGGGATACAAATAGAAAATACAGTCCCTGCTCCCAAGGAACCCATGCTCTAAAGGGAAAGATGACACATGGGAGGTTTCTGCTTCAAGTCAGATGGAAAGTACTTAGGGTGAATGCCTCTTCTTTAATTTCATTTCCACTAAAAAAAAAATAGCAGTTTCTAACGTCGAACTATTTGAAACTATGCCTGCAAATAGATGTACTGCTTTACCTCTCCTTGGAATGTCATTTTCCAAACTTACTATTTACACAGGTGCCAAGAATATTGACAAAGCCATAGTTCTGAAACCTAATGCCTCTGCAGACCACCTCTACCCACTCTTGCTTGCCATCACAAAACAAGTCAACAACTTGCCTGGTATTATTTTTTATGAGATACCTGAGAATCATGAGAACTGGCAGGGAGCCTAGGAGTCACCTAGTCTAATTTTTCACTTGTGACATCTTTTACAGGGGCTTTCTGTTCTCTGTTTGAACACTGTCAGTGACAGGGAGCTCACCACTTCACATGGCTGCCAGTTCCATTTTCAGATAATTCTCTTTGCTAGAAAGTTCTCCCTTAAATTGACTTCCATTAGTTCTTCTACCTAGTATGTCTAATCCCTCTTCCATTTGACAGCCCTTTAGCTATTTGAAGATGTGTACCATCCATTCAAATGAGATAATATTTGTAAAAAGTGCTTCGCACAATATCATATGCATAGTAAGTGCTATATAAATTCTTATTCTCTTCCTCCTTCTTTTCCTTTCCCATATCCTAAAGTATTTTCTTCCCCAGCTGACCATGAACCTTAGTTCTTTTAACTACTTTCACGCATGCAATGTTTTCTGAGACTCTTTGCCATTCTCTTCTTGTAAATGCTTTAAGAGGAATATTGTCCAGGACTAGGGAGGTCATAGCTCTACTATGGTCTGTTGTGGCCAGACCACCTCCAGAGTGTTTTGTTTAGTTATAGGCACCTCATTGCTGAGAGGATTTTGATAAGTCAGAGAATATCCAAAGGAAGGAGGTCAGCAGGTGGGGAGTGAGAAGATTGGAAACTGTATCATGCTGGTATTAGTCAAAGAAACTGGGGTTGTTTAGGCTAGATTTGGAATGGGGATGGGGAACCCAACCACTGTCTTCAAATATATGAAGGACTTTCCAGAGGAAGATGGATTAGATTTGTTTTCCTTGTCCTACAGAGTGCAAAACTAGGAACGATGGGTAGAAATTTCAAGAGAGGAAGATTTTGGTTCAATATAAGAAGAAACATGCATTTCCTGAATGGAAAGGGCTATCTGGAGATGTTATGAGTTCCTCACTCCTTCATAAAAGGTCTTTACAGGAGGGCTGCATAACCCCTTGTTGGGACTATAATGAAGATTACTGTACTGGGACAGGTTGGATTTGATTCCCTTTTTGGTCTCTCTCTGATTCTTCTTTATAATTGATCACTACTTCTCTTAATAAAAGATGTTGAGCATTGAAAGTAGTTTGTCAGTTACGATTTAAATAATCAGGGGTAGGGAACTTATATACCCCTGGAACTTATACAGAACTCACTATGACTCTTAATGCAACCTAAGATTACAATGGCTGTTTTTTTTGGCAGCCTTGTCACACTGTTGAACCATATGGAGCTTTCAGTCAATTCCCAGGTCTATACTTATATAGCTAATTTTAAAAACAAACAAACCTATAGATAGGACTTTGTTTATCCCTTTTAACTTACAGCTGATGATTTGGGATCATCTTCCTAGTTTAAAAAAAAGTATATATAAGCTATTTAAAGTGTAAAACTGCACTAAGACTTTTGGGATACCCTGTGTGTTGTGTGTACATATGAATAGATACATATATGTTTGTGACTGTATTACAATTTTTTTGGCTTGGTTTTTGTTTTTTTAATTTATTAACAAATTAACAAAAATGTATTTTCATTGCATTCCATTACAAAAGAGAGAAAAACAAAACCCTTGTAACAAATATTCATAATCAAGCAAAAAAAATTACCACATTGGTCATGTCCAAAAAATATGTCTTATTCTGCAACCCAAGTCCATCACCTCTCTGTGAAGAGGTAGATAGCTTCACATCAATATTTTCTTTTCATTTTAAATAATATTTTATTTTTTCCAATTACATGTAAAATTTTTAATATTCATTTTTCAAAATTTTGAGTTCCTAATTTTTTCCCTCTATCACTCCCTTTTCCCTTCCCTGAGACAGCAAGTAATTTAATATAGGTTATACATGTGCAATCATGTAAAATATTTCCATATTAGTCATGTTGTGAAAGAAAACATACACAAAACAGTTGAAAAAATAAAGTAAAAAATAGTATGCTTCAATCTATATGCAGACTCCATCAGTTCTTTCTTTGGAGGTGGATAGCATTTTTCATGATGCATCCTTTGGAATTGTCTTAGATCATTATATTGCTGAAAATAGCTAAGTCATACAGAGTTGTTCATTGTACAGTATTGCTGGTATTGTGCACAGTGTTTTCCTGGTTCTGCTCACTTCACGCTGCATCATTTATGTAAGTTTTCCCAGGTTTTTCTGAAAGCATCCTGCTCATAATGTCTTATAGCACATCACAATCATATACTACAATTTGTGCAGCCATTCCCCCAATTGATAAGCATCCCTTCGGTTTCAAATTCTTTGCCACCACAAAAAAAGCTGCTATAAATATTTTTGTACAAATAGTTCCTTTTTAAAAAATCTCTTTATGATACAGACCTAGTAGTGGTATCACTGGGTCAAAGGGACTGCAAAGATTTATAGCCCTTTAAACATAGTTCCAAATTGCTCTCTAGAAAGGTTGGATCAGTTCACAACTCCAGCAACAGTGCATTAGCGTCCCAATTTCCCCACATCCCTCCAACATTGATTATTTTCCTTTTCTGCCATATTAGCCAATCTGATAGGTATGAGGTGGTATCTCTGTTTGAATTCGCATTTCTCTAATCAATAGTAATTTAGAGCATTTTTTTCATATGATTGTAGATAGCTTTGGTTTCTTCATTTGAAAACGGCCTGTTTACGTCCTTTGACCATTTCTCTATTGGGGAATAACTAATTTTGTTTTAAAGTTTTCTCAGTTCCCTATATATTTGAGAAATGAGGCCTTTATCAAAGACATTTGCTGTAAAAAAAAAATCCTCAACTTTCTGCTTTCCTTCTATCTTGGCTGCATTGGTTTTGTTTGTGTAATTAAAAATTTTTTAAATATAATCAAAATTACCTATTTTACATCTCATAATGTTCTCTATCTCTTGTTTCATAACAAAGTCTCCCTTTATTCATAGATCTGACAGATAAACTATTCCATGCTGCCCTAATTTGCTTATGGTATCACACTTTCTGTCTAAATCATGTACCCATTTTGACCTTTTCATGGTATATGGTGTGAGATATTAGTCTGTGAGGGGCAGCCAGGTGGCTCAGCGAGTAAGAGCACAGGCTCCAGTATCAGAATGACCTGGATCAAATCCCAGGCTCAGATACTCAGCACCACACCCAGAAATAACTGGCCGTGTAACCTTGAGCAAGTTACTTAACCCCAATTGCTTAAAAATAAAAAAGAGAGAGATATTAGTCTGTGCCTAGTTTCTACTAAATTGCATTCCAGTATTTCCAGTAGATTTTTGTCAAATAGTGAGTTTTTGTCCCACAAGCTGGGGTCTTTGGGTTTGTCAAATACTAGATTGCAATTCTAATTTACTATTGTGCGTTGTGTATCTAATTTATTCTACTGATTCACCACTATTTCTTAGCCAGTACCAGGTTCACATCAATGTATTTTTTAACCTTAATTTTGCCACCTAAAAACCAATAAGGAGGTACTTGTTTTATTAAATATCATAAATAGATCACTATTTCATATCTATAGAGGTATTTTTCATAGTAACCATTAATCAATGCTGTAAGAGATAATAAGCCTGCAGATCACCAATGGGACATAGACCTTGGTTTGAGAAAAAAGTGAAAGAGAAACATTCTTTTTTGCCCTATCTCCTAAAGCTTTTTCCTGGAAAATGGCCTTTTTCTCTTCTTGAATTCCCATAATACTTGAGAGCTCTTTAATGGTACTTATATTTTGTGCCTTGTATGCTAACTTTGCATGTAATTTTTCCCTACCTTGCTCATTTGTCCATCAATATGCATACTTACATAAATACACTAGATTGTAAGGTTTAAACTATCTCGTATTCCCCTCCTTAAGATCATAGGATTTAGAGCAGAAAGGTACTTAGTTCAACCGCCTCTTGCTCGAGGTCATACAAGTAGGGGAAGAGGCACTGGACTTAGAATCAGGAGAATCCTGTGTTAGAATCTTTTAGCTGAATAACTATACTGTGGTTGTATAGTTTTCCAGCCTCAGTTTCTTCATATGTAAAAATATGGATGACCTATAGGGCATAGATAAAAATAGGGATTACCACAAAAGATTGTTGGAAAAGTCAAATATAATAATGTATGCACAGTGACTTATATGTATGAAAGCACTACCGTATTTCCCCGATAATAAGACCTATCCCGAAAATAAGCCCTCCCCTTACTGTGTAAGATTCCTCGAAAATAAGCCCTATTGAGATTGCTACTGTAGTGAAGGTGATCCCCTGCGCTACACGCTACATTACGGTACCCTCTGTATGCACCGTCCCTCCCCCCCGTGAAACGCACGCCGCGCTCCGAGCTGCATCCAATCAGAGCTGCAGCAGTGAGTGCGTCATCCTGTTCTTTATTGAATTCATTATTGAATAAAGGTACATTTTTTTGTTCACATTTACCTGTTTATTAAAATTGCTGTCAATGTTCATTAAAATAAGCCCTCCCCTGAAAATAAGCCCTCTGGTGTTTTTCTGTCCAAAAAATTTAATAAGACAGTGTCTTATTATCGGGGAAACACGGTATGTAACTGTCAACTAGGAGTAGCCATAAGCAGAACTGGATTTGAACCCAGGCCCTGACTCCAAATTCAATGCTGCCTTTTACATTTTTATATTTCCCATATCACATAGCACAGTCTAGACATATACTAAGTGCTCTGTGAATGTCAATTGAATTAAGATGGGATAATTCCCCCAAAGAGGACCAAACATTTTTCAATCTATATTATACAGTATTTGTGTACAATAAATTATTTATATATTTTCATTTAAGAATCCCAAACACCATGGTGTATGCACAGCAAGAAAGTATTTCTATTAATAACTCTATAATATGAAAGATCTAAAAGCCCTTCACTTTTACATCTATTTAGTTAAATTTAATTAAAATCAAAGTCTTTCTGCTTGTATTCTCGAGTTTTGTCTTCTAGGTGAGTCAGATACCAACAAAGAATCTCAAACAAAATCGAGTAAAACAATAGTTGTAAGGCAGTTAGCCCAGCACTTGGCACATAGTAGGCCCTTATTAAATGATTGCTCCCTTCCTCCTTTCAAACCACATTTCATAGCATGGGGAGGTTTAACTGTAGGCCATTTTGCTGAAATTGAGGCCTTAGTATTAAAAATTAATGAGAACTTCTTCATGCAGCAAATACAAAAATGTTTGCTGATTGATTGATTGGTTGGTTGCAGAAGACTGAGGGCAGTGCTATTTGCAAGATGCATCAGCTGGTGCTAATCTGAATCTGTTCCCAGTGCCAAGCAACTCCAATTATTCTTTGATAAACAAACTTTTATTCATTGAGGAGCCATCACTTGCCAATGTCCCACACAATTATATAGCAGAAGGAGAACAATTAATACATTGTGGAAATATTTTAAAACAAGTCAGCAACTGATTGTGGCTAGCAGGAGGGCTATCAGACCAGAGTTGGACTTTTGCTGAAAACTGTGTTTCAAATATGGCACACAGCACATGACTGAGCTGAAGTGAATGGAACTTTTTTGTTTAAATACAAAGTACTTGGTAGTGAGTTTGACAGCAACTGTTTTCTATGACTGAGAAATTAGAAAGAGGTGTGTACATGTGTGTATATGTGTGTGTGCATGTGTGTATATATCTATATGTATATAATATATATTTTTTAATTTTGAGTAGCCATAATGGTACAGTGGCCAGTTTTTTGAGCTCCGAACTTGATAGCAACACTGGAGTGACTTGAAAAGCTTTGAGACTGAATTGGATTATCAGAGAGATTTACTGCTCACGTAGAAGATAACTTAAGAATGTTTTCCCTGGCCATTACCATGAAATATGTAGTTTTTTTTCCACAAGATTGACAACAACAGGCATTCACATCCCATGACAAATTACCATCATAATTTAATTTAGTCTGGGTGACCCCTGAATACTAACAATAAAGGTCTTCTAGGAATCAGAGAAGCGTTTCAGAGTTCAGTGACAGCAAAAGAGCCCTTTTTGGACCTATTATGGTGACAGAAGAGAGTAGCATTTGGTTGATTAGCTTTGCTCTCATTTATTATCCTTCCCTCTTACTCTGAATGTAAATCTTCAAATCGGAGTCTTTAATTATTTTTCTCTGAAGGTTTCCGTTTTGTGTTGTGGGAGCCAGGTAAGATTTTGATTAAAGAAGCTATTTTAGATTATTTTTGTTATTCTTTTAGAATTAATTTTTTGTGTGTAGCCACAAAATGGATTGTTGTAATTTATTTGCAGTGAAATAAAATCAGTTGCCACCATGTATTTAATGGGACTGCTAGGACTAGCATGAAGATATCCCAACTCCCAAATGTACTAGACTATTTGAACTACTCAAAGGACTGTTCTATCCATCCTAGGGAAGCCGGGATAGATGGATGTGTGGATAGATAGATATAGATAGATAGATAGATAGATAGATAGATAGATAGATAGATAGATA
>NW_027187391.1:40203014-40314815 GCF_028583685.1 Petaurus breviceps papuanus
ATAGATAGATAGATAGATAGATAGATAGATAGATAGATAGATAGATAGATAGATGAAAGAGATGATAGATGGATAGATAGACAGACATAGATAGATAGATGAAAGAGATGATAGATGGATAGATAGATGGACAGACATAGATAGATGAAAGAGATGATAGATAGATAGATAGATAGATAGATAGATAGATAGACAGATAGACTGATAGATAGACTGATAGATGGATAGAGAGAGATAGAGAGACAGGTAGATCATTTATTAGTGTTTACTAATGTTCTAGGTTCTATCTGAAATGTTGGAAATACAAATACAAACAAAAGATAGTCCCTACCCACATGGAGCTTACATTCTAATTAGGGAAGGATAGCATATGTAGAGGAACTAGAAGTAGGAAATGAGTGAACCAATGCGAGGGAAAAGCATAAGGCAAGAGGGAGGTGTCAAAGATTGAATGCAGGCCTGAGCGAGGTCAGGTATGGCTGAGATCCTTCTTAATGTGGCTCTCCTCAGGAGCGGAAGGGAACAAGCATTTTATAAGTACATACTACTACACAGGCCAGGCACTGTGCTAAGTGTTTTTTGCAAATATGACCTCATTTGGTTTTGTGAGTTAAATGCTGTTATTATACCTGATTTTACAGTTGAGGAACCTTATCCAAACAGGGAGTAAGTGACATGTGGAGGATCACATCAGTAGTGAGTATCTGCGGCTTGATTTGAGCTCAGGTCTTCCTCATTTCTGGCACAGTACCCTGTGCACTATGGTGCCACCTAGGAGACAAGGGCCTCGGGGAAAAGATTTCTCCACATATGTGTGTAACAGGAAGAAAATTAACAAATAAATATGAAATTATAGATTTAGAGCTGGAAGAGACTTTATTGGGCTTATTTTATGGATTAATAAACTGAGGTCCAGAGAGGTTTAAGTAATTTGGCTATACAACTAGCAAATGTCTGAGGTAAGAGTGGTACTGGGATCTTCCTGAGTCAAAGTCCAGCGCTCTATGCATTACACCAGTAGGATGACCTCAAAAGTCATATTTAATGCTACTTTCCCTAAGTAAGTTACCCTTAAGTTAAGGGGTAGGAATCTTCCTAGAGTTTACCCAGCCCCAGTGGCTGGAAGTCATAACAGTCAGGAAGTTATATAAGTTCGAATATGGCCACAGATACTATGTGAGCCATGGTAAGTCACTTAATGACTATCTGCCTCAGTTTCCTCACCTGTAAAATGAGAATAATAATTGTACCTCCTAGGTTATCATTAAGATAAAATGATACAATAATAAGTGCTTTTCAAACCGTTAAGTGCTAAATAAATTCTAACTACCATCATCTTTATTGTTAAAAGAGAAGCCTCTTTTTAGTCAGTGAAATCAATTAACAAGCATTTTTTGCCTTTGTCTCTACTTCGCTCTTTCTGCCTCTCTATCTGTTTCTCTCTGTCCTTCTGTCTCTCTCTCTGTGACGGTCTGTTTCTCTATTCTCATGTACATAGTTGTTTAGGTGTTATCTTCCTCACTAGAATATGAACTCCTTGACAACACGAGATCTGTGCCTTTCTTCGTATCCCAGAATTTATCCCAACACCTGCCACTTAGTAAGCATTTAATAAATGTTTGTTGACTTGTTCCTTGATAAAACCTGTCAGAGTTTGTACTTTATTGAAGTAGCCTTTGAGAATCCAGGATCACCTACCTGTGAAGGATGCCATAATGGAGCATTGAAATAGAACTTTAATGTAGGGATTAGGGGAAAGAAACACAAACAAAATAGGAAGCTTTTTTTTAAAAAAGTCAGTTTGGTTAAACATTGAAAAGAACTACCTTTTTTTGTCTTGATTTTTTTTCTGTACTTGAAATTTCATTGGTATAGGGAACTACAGTCTCAAGTGGAGTTGACAGGGAACCTTTGGGGCTTATTTAATGGGGTGGGATTGGGATGATTTGATCAAACCTGTTCTTTAGGAAGATTAATTTGACATCTGAGTGGAGAATGGATTTGGAGTAGGTAGAGAGGTGAGGCAGGGAGACCAACCAGATAACTATTACAATAGTCCAGGCAGATAGGGATGAAGTAAGAGGAGAAAAGGGGACATGAGAGATGTGAAGGAAGTATATTTACTCCCTCCACCTATACAGAGTATAGTTTATAGTCTTAGAGCCTCACCTGGAGCACAGAGAGGTGCCACAGAGACTTGTTCAGGGTCACACAGCAACATATGTCAGAGATAGGACTTGAACCAAGGGTATTTCTGACTCCAAGGCCAACCCTCTGTCCACCATTCCGTCACATCCTTTTTTTCTAACTATGTCAACAGCAACAAAGTCAAACAGTCACTTATAAATATTCTTTAATATTTACTCCTCCCCCATTTGTGTTCAAATATATCATTCGAACTGAAATTCTGAATAGGGTGATATGTTTTACCCACAAGAAATCAGTGGATAACTTGCTATTAAGAAGGAGAAACTTGATGGTGACTAACTTCATAATTCACCAGACATGAGAACATGCTGGCTTTCAGTTAGGCTGAACATGAGATGCCTTCAAATGGTTAACTGGCAAAAGAGGCCTCTCAGATTTCACCCTCAAGAAAAATACCCAAGAGGATTAAAATGAAATCTCAGATAGCAAATAAAAATTTTATCATTTACATATCATACCTCAAGAATCCATAATTTAGTCTCCACGGGTCATGTTTCCACCAATACAAATAATAAAACCCTTTTAACTCTTAGTAGATCAACTAATCACAAGCATATATTAAACACCTATTGTGTGCTAGGCACTGGACCAGGTCCTGTGACTACAAAGACAAATTAATGTGGATACAAAGACAAATTAATCCGTACCCTCAAAGGACTTATATTCTAACAGGAGAAAAAAAACATGCACATATATGGATATCTACTAAATTGGAGTAAGGAAACCTTAGTGGGGGAAGACACTGACTGACAACTTGGAGGAATCAACAAAAGCCTCATTTCAACTGAAGCTTGGACTTGATGTGAGCCTTACTGGAGGAAACCAGTAGATGGTTTGAGTTGTTTGGCACCTTCACAATTGATTACACAGGGGGCTTTCTAGTAATAAGACTCTGAATTAGATCAAAGAACTAGATCTTAGGCAACAGACATAGAGTCTATATCAATGTCCACCCTTGCTGCCTTTCCAGCTTTATTGAACCTACTAGAGTCTGGTCTCTGCTGCACAGAATTTAGGACCTGGCAAAAGAAATCTCCCTGCCACAAGGAGGCATTAGTGAAGGGCCCTAGTGGAGGAATTCAACAAATGTTAAGGCAGGAGTTCTTAACCTTTTTGTGTGTGTCATGGAGCCCTTGAGCAGTCTGGTGAAGCCTGTGAACCCCTTCTCAGAATAACCTTTTTAAAGGCATAAAATAGAGCACATAGTATTACAAAGGAAGTCAATTATGTTGAAATACAGTTGACAAAGTACTTTAAAAAAAAAACCTCTCACAGATCCAAGATTAAGAACCTTTATATTAAATGGTCATTACTTGCCAGCCTCTGTGCTAAGCCAAAAAGTTAAACAATCTCTGGCCCCAAAACACAGTATCTTAGTAAAAATTAAAACTCTGAAAGGAATTTAATTTCTTTGCTTACCACATCATCATTAACTGTCTCCAGATGGAGTGATGAGTTGGCATGATTGATCAGCCCCAGCATAATGAGCTAAAATGAAATGGTTGGTAATGTGAACCATTTCTGTTTTGGGGGGAGGGAAATATCAATGTCACACACTTGTCATCAAAAATCTTTTTTCCCCAAAATTTTATTTTAGACTCAAATGCCAGAAAACAGAGAACAGAAAAAAGAAACAAAAAAGCATCATAAACTTAAATATTGGAACTTAAATACAAAATTAGAAAGAAATAAAAGCATGCATGTCATGTGCATAGCAGAACTTAAGAGAGGATTCAAAATATGTGACAATAAATTTTCATTTCAAGAAATCCTATATGATAAATAATACTCATTGTGAAATCAAAAATCTTTAACCCCAGTCTGATTGAGGAAAAATTCTTTTGGATTACTAAAACATAGATCCATATCCAAAGTATTCTTCGTTTCATAGATTTAGAGGTGGAAGGAGTCTTAGAGGTCATCATCAGTCCAACTCCATTTTTTCAGAGTAAAATTCGGCCCAGAGAGATGAAATGAATGGTCTAGAATCACATAGCTAGTAACTGTCTTAGTTGAACCTGAACCCAGTTCTTCCTCACTCCAACCCAGCACTCTCCACTAGACATCACTACCTCAAGTCCACTATGCCCATTCCTCAAGGTGTGAAATGTTATTATCTAAAATTTGACAATCTTTCTCTGGAAAAAGAAATCTATAAATAAACTCTGTTAAAGCAACTTCTCTTGTGAAGGAGGACCTACAAATAGAGTTTTGTGTTATGCCTATGAAAATACTTAGACTATCTTAACATGTGCCTTATAAACAATCAGCATTCTCCCCCCTGAAGAGGAAGACAAAGTTGGAAAGCAGTGTCCTGAGTAAAATGAATTAAGTCAGTTCCATCATGACTAGAGGTCAGTCATCACTCCAGCTAAGTATTTACCCTTCCTTTAAGAACAAACTTGGTGAGATGTATGATAGATGAGTGCCATATGACAGCCTGCCAGGACTGTGATGCCTAATTCTCATTTGGGGCACCTCAGGATTTCTCCAGTTTTTTCAGTGAATTCTAGAAAAATTCTTCAACCAAATTTCTTGAATTCACTTTAATTCAGGAAGCAAAACAGGTGGTATTAGTATATCTGTTTCACAAAATCCAACC
Organism: Petaurus breviceps papuanus; assembly: GCF_028583685.1. Classification (NCBI taxonomy): domain Eukaryota; kingdom Metazoa; phylum Chordata; class Mammalia; order Diprotodontia; family Petauridae; genus Petaurus; species Petaurus breviceps. The sequence goes on from NW_027187391.1 coordinate 40,207,825, forward strand.
AGTGATGGGAGGGCCTGAGTGCTTTGCTTTCACAATTTGATCATGTGTTTTGCAGTGGTATGTGTCTTTGTCACAAACAATTTTCTTTTTGCTGCTCTTTTTAGTCATTTTGTGCTGAACATTCCAATAAAGAATGATCCTACATGGAATAGCCATCATGGCAGTCATTCTCTTTCCCCTGGACACATAGACTTTTCTAGGTCCAGCAAGACCTGAGAGTAAGGAGAAATAGATATCTCCCTATCAGTAGTGTTTGTTTAATGCCAACTGAAGCAAGTCTCAATCCCCACCCTCCCCCTCTGTTTACCCTCTTCCCGGAGGGGCAAAGCTTTCAACTCCATCTAGACATAGCACTTGAAATCAGTATGACCTGCTTAATGGCCCCTGGAGTCATTGTTGACCCACATTCAGTAGCCAGAAACTCAAGTTGGTGCCGTGCTGTTTCTTCTTGTGAATTGGAGGTCAAGAAGAGAGGAACATAGAAAGGGCTGCAATACACTTAAGTTGAATTTTTAGTTTCTTCCCAATGTACAATTTGACAACTGGCACCAGAAAATCCTGTGTGTGATACTAGGTATCCTGGGCACCAGCATGAATTTTAAAATCTGTAGAGTATATTTAAATAATTATAAGACTCTTAGGAAGGACACTGGGGCATAGATTTAGCAAACACCTAACCAGTCCCTGAAAACCAGGAGCCTCAGAGACCGAAGGTATCTCTAAAAGTCTAGAACTAGGAGTCAGGCTGTAGTTAATTTTTAGTTAATTAGTCCAATGAACACTGTTAAATCAGCAATGGATTTTACAGAAATTAGAAAAGACAAAAGATCATGGATTTAGAGCAGAAAGGTATCTTAGAGGTCATTCATTCCAACCCCCTCATTTTTCATATTAGAATTCGATGGACCAGAGTGGTTTAAATGATTTCCCAAGCTCTCACAGATGGGAAGTAGCAGAGCCAGGATTCATATCTAAATGAGGAGAAGCCCACTTTGCTAAAGATTTAGCACTCAGCTTTCTAAGTGGTCCTTTCTCATGTCCACAGAGGTTAGTAGCCGTTGATGAAAATATAGCTAAAACTAGAATGTGAGAGTCTTATTTTCTCTATTAATATTAACACTACCTATGTATCCTCTACATTACTAAGGGGCTGAATGTCATTTATGTTCCATCAGACAAGGGGACTCTAATTCCAAGATTTTGTTTGGGGATTAAAAAATTTAAGCTATCCTCTTGCCATGGAAGGGGCAGCATCTGGGGTGAAGCAGATGTTTTCTAAAATCTTACATCTGGATAGCATGAAAGGAGCTCTTGGAAGTATGGCCCAAGAACTGCTGGTTATTTATGTCACCTGAGCTGTAGTAGAGGAATTTGGCACTCTTTGATTTAGGACAAAAGCAGAACTAAATAGCAATGGGAAAGAAATGGGATTTGGTATACCTCCCTTGCCAAATAGTACAAGCTGCCAATGAGTGGTCTCTGTAGTGTGCAACCTGGAGACAAAGAATGGCTCTTGATGACAGGAATAGTATCAGAGAGTATCAGGTTTGCATTTTTGGTAGCTCTGTATTTATCCAGCTCCCCTGAGAAATCAATCAACATTGGAGGAGAGTTGTTAACGAGCAAATGGTTTCTCTGGTTTCTCCAGATGCTGTTTCTCCAGTTTCTGTCCACAACCCTTTTTGGTATTTCCAGATATATCCTGAGATATCTCTTGGTTTCGAAATGCGCAAGGGCAAAATTTTCTTTTCAGGTTCATGGCACTTTTATTTGGAATTTTTGTCCTAAGTCGTAGATCTGAGAGGGAGACATTGGTACTTCAGAGTTATTCCTGGTTGAATATAGACTGCAGCCATCAACATCCCCTACTGTAACAATCTGAGTGTGTGGGAAACTATGTTGGAGGGGAAAGGGTCATTTATCAGAAAGAGAACATTTTTCTTACTTGCTTTTCATGTGGTCTGTTCCATTCACAGTATGATAGATATTTTGTAGTGTTTAATGGAGAACTCCATATTTTTAAACACTGTAGTAAAAATGACATGTTTTCTGCAAGAAATAGGCATTTGAAGGTTCAGTTTAATTCAAAATTCATAATACTCCTGTGGTGTACAACACACTGTGCTAGGTTCTGGGTAGATAACCCCCAAAAGGAAACAGACCTTGCCCTCAAGGAGCATACCTTACAATAATCATTACTTAAAGGCTATATGCATATTGGGATAACATGGCATGTACAACAGATGAGTAAATACAAGATAAGCTAAGGAGGGAGACAGCACTAAGTACCAGGATTGAGTAAGCTTTCCCATGGGAGTTGGGATCTGGGTTGAGCTTTGGTGGGAAGCTTCAGGCATCTCAAAGGTGGATTGAGGAAGGAGCACATTCTAGGCATGGGGAGACAGTTTGGGAAAAAGCACCAAGGTGCTTTTGAGAGATGAAATGCAGAAACTGAAGAATATCAAGTGAGTCAATTAACTGGAACATAAAGTGCGTGGAAGGTGTGTAATGTGAAATAAGTTTAGGAATGTGGACTGTAGGCAGGCTCTGCAGGGTTTTAGATGCCAAGTTAAGGATTTCATATTTTATTCTAATGACAGTAGGGAGTTATTAAAGATTTTAGAGCAGAGGAGTTGACATAGTTAGACCTACGCTTTAGAAAAGATTATTTTGGCATCTGTGTGGAGGATGGATTAGAGAAGAAAGAGTCTAGAAGCAGGGAGTCCAGTTAAGAGGCTTCTCAGATTATCTTCAGGTTTCTCTGTGTTCTTTGCAGCAAGGATTAAATCATACTTGGCAAGTCTCTCTCTCTCTCTCTCTCTCTCTCTCTCTCTCTCTCTCTCTCTCTCTCTCTCTCTCTCTCTCTCTCTCTCTCTCCCTCTCTCTCTTTTTCTCTCTCTCTCTCGCAAAGTCACCAGCCTCGCTTTATCCTCCAGAACCATTGGGGTCCAGTGGCCACATATAGATCAAGACAACTGGAGATGGCCCAGCAGAAGAGGGGTAGATTCTGGGGGAAAGGTAGTATAATGAGCTCCGTGATGCAGATTGAAACCCATCACCATACTAGCTCATCCCATGAAAATTACCGCCACACTAACAATGAAAAAAGGGGTCACGTTAAGATTTTCTTGGTGATTATTCCTGGAACTCAAACTATACCCTAAGGGTTGCTACAACCATGAAGTGATTTGGTGGGGCAGGAAGTGAAAGATTTTCCCAATGGCACTTTTTCAACTCTTGTTCTGGATGCCCTGATAGAAATTAGAGAAGAGCTTCCCGAAAAGGACAGTGCCTGGTTCAGAAGGAGAGGATTTGGGAGCTGTGTTGAAGACAAAGCCCATGATTTAGCTATTGCAGGGAGGAAGGGATTCGATTCAACCTCTCACCAGCTGATTCATTAAGCATATACCCCTTGGGGTCAGGCTAATGCCTCCACTTGGGAGATCACTGGCTTAGGGCACCCCACTATATTTTAGAATTTATGCAATGTTGCAAAAGCAGCAAATTCTAAAAATGGGTTGATGTTTAGTCCTTGCTATGCCCTATGATTGGGACCTGCATTTATATCAGCACCTGTGCCTGCTTCTTCTCCAATTTCAATTCCTGTCCATGTGCCAGGAGAGGAAGGTGAACACGTGAGAGACTGATTTATAAAACTATAGGATCATAAGTCTAGAGCTAGAAGAGACCTTTTCCCCCATTTGATAGATGAAGAAACTGAGGCCCAGTAAGTAAAGTGAAATGACTTTGCCAAGGTAACAAAACAATTAGTAAGAGTTAGAGCTGGGATTTGAACTTGGGTCTTATGACTACAAAGTCACTGCTATTTCTGTAGAACTACATTGCCTCCATATTGTTTTTCTATGGTCATTAGGGGATGATATGTAGTCATTGCTCCCAATTTTAAAAATAATTTAAAATACAGCCCTGTATCCTACACATTACTACTGTGGTATGAGAAAGTAAGAAAAACAGTCTGCATTTTGTCTCAAACGTCTCTATTTGCAGAAATTTCTTGACCTTCTTGCCTCCTCTCTACAGAGGGGCCCCAAAGTCCTACTGAAATTTTAAGTTTCAATTGCTTAATCTCCTTGAGTTTTATTTTTAGAAAAACAGCATTATGGAATATGACTAAATTGAAACCAATAAATTAAATCTAAAAGAGGGATACCCTTTGGAGATGTGTTGAATTTTTAGTAAATATTTTTCATATTCGGTTATGTGAGATTTCAGGTCTTCAGAGTTTTAGAACAGCTGAATGTTTTTCAGAACAGATAAATGCACATAATACATTAAGACTTTATCTCTCCCTCTGCACTTCTTCTGATGGACGTCAATAATCCTCTGTATCCTAAAGAGAAATATTTAGCAAAGAAATGCAGTACTTAAGAATGATAGGGTGATAGGCCAGAAAATATATTTTCAGCCTTAATTAAGAAATCCATAACAGCACTTGATATTGCTGCAAAATAATCCATTCACTGGTTTTTCTGCTGCATCATCCTCAGAACTTAATTTCTTATTCCAGGTGGGTGTATATTTTTGGAAGCCACTAAATAGTATTAAGATCCCCTGAAAAAATACAAAAAATAATATGACAGACAGTGGCACTGTAATAATGATTCCAGTTTTATAGTATGATAAACCTAATCATTTTGTTATAAAAAATTCTTTCATCATATTCATTCTTATCTTGACAAGTTCCATTTTTCTCATCACTGTATACATTCATTCTTCTTCACAGCTGAGCTGTAGTGTAGATCACAGCTCAACAAACCTCAGGCTCCATAGTACCTAACAGTTTCCTTGTGCCCCTTAGTATTTTGGGCTCCCTCTTAAAAAAACTCTGGTCAAGCTCTTGGTTATTTCCACTCTTTCCACCTCATACATTGGACAGCACCTCTTAGTCTGAACAATATTGGAGATTTGATTAGTTGGACTTCAGGCTTTCTTCTGTCACCACACCTACACCAACACCTGTAGCTGCTCCTTCTCCAATTTTACTTGTCCCCACTCCAGAAAAGGAAGGCAAACATGTGAGAGACTGACAGCTACCATATTCTGAAGGCTTTTATTCTGCCTGTCTCTCCCTTTCATTTATCTCTCCTTGAAAACTAAAAATATTCATCTGAGTTCTAAATTGGAGGACTGGCTTCTAGATCCAAAGCAAATTTGTCAAACATTGGTATAGGACATAAGGGGGTATATCATCTAAATTGTTTACATTTATTTCTCCCTCTCCCCTCATTCATATTCATTATCATTCTCTCTCTCTGCATCTCTCTCTGTTTCTCTGTTTCTCTCTCTCTGAATCTCTCTGTCTTTCTGTCTCTCTGTCTCTCTCTGTATTTCTCTATCTCTCTCTCTCTTTCCCTCCCCCTGTCCCCCCATCCTTCTTTTGCCCACCACCCCCCCACCTCCATCCACCCCATGAAATCTGATGCTTAATTTGTGGCTATCCTGGGGAAGTGTTTCATTACTTGAAAGAAAATTGGAAAGCATTTTACATTGCTTATTACAAATCATTTATTGGAGCTCCACTAAGTAAAGGGGATTTATCTTCCCATTGGTGTGTGGGTAACTCCTATTAACACTAATTGAGGTGTTAAAATCAAAGGACATGTGAAACCCATTTGATCTGAGAACCTCCCACTTCACAAAGAATGATTCATACCCATGGAGCATCAACAAGCACTTTACATACATTTTTTTTATGACTCTTAAAAAATTAGAAAATTACTGAGCATTTCATAGCACACTCATATTGCACCCCACCTAGGAACTCTTAAAGGTTGCCACCTGGCCAGTGCTAACCCAAACAGGTTAGAAATTATAGGCTCTAACCACCACTGAGACCAATTTTAAGATCAGAGACTTCGTCTGGGACTACCATTCTTGCTGATTTTCCTACTACATGATTGTTGTTTCTGCTTTTTTTTTCCCTCCTGGCTCACAGTGATAACAGTGACAGGCAGTTAGTGGAAAGAATACACTGGACCTAGAGTCAGAAGAGAACTGGGTTCAAATCTAGACTCCTGTAATTACAAATTGTGTGATTCCTTCTGGGCAGGTCTCATGACCTCTCAGTTTTTCCATCTGTAAAGTAGAAATAATAACACACTCAAGTGCTTTATATGCCTCACGTGTTATACTGTTTAAATCTGAGTTATTATTGGAGGCTAGATAGTGAAGGACTAAGAGCTTGGCTAGAGGGAAAGGTGTATTAAGTGTAACAAAGGGGCTTCCACTTATCTCCCTGTATTTCTGTCCTGACTGGCTTGGTGTGACAGCACACTCAGTTGCTATTGTGTTGAGAGAGTTGTGGGCAGGCAAATAAAATTTACTTATTTGTAAGACTGTGTATTCATTTGAATGCTACCCTCATATCTGTGAAAGAGCCTTGAATCTTTCTGAAAATTCTGGAGTAAATTTCTGGTAATTGGAATGTACCCTATCCCTTCACTTAAAATGTATATTGTTAGTTAAAGCTGAGCTTTATATCTGTTGGTTATTACTAAAATATTTTAGATCATTTTTCTGCAATAAATATTTATTCTATCACTTGACCATGGACCTCAGATAGTTAATAGGATATATTTCTGCGAAAAATTCTCTATTTTTAGATCTGAGTAGTTAATTTTTCCCCCTTTCCAAGCCTTACTATCTTTCACTTTTCTTTTATCTTCAGGAGTACACTAATTTTTATCAGGGCTTTGGGTGTTTGGAAAATAAATTCAACTTGGGGTAGGAACAAACAGGGAGAATTTTCACATTTATTTATAAATTGGAGGGGGCCAGACTGCTATATTTAAAGCAATCAGTATCATTTTATTGCCTTTTGATCAATTTTTGGAACATTTAAAATGCATAAAACATGGGAGTACTTGCTTCTTGTTTAATTCTGGACAGAGCATTTTTAATTGCCTTTACCACAGAGGGAGGGATTTCTCTAGATTTCTATAATGTTGTATTTATTCATTGATCACAGAGAGAATGTTTTTCCCATGGTGACAGTCTGAGAGAGCCCATCTAGTTTTGTCCTTGGAAAATGACTGAATCTTTCAGTGATCTCTTCTGAGGACTGTAGGTTCCATTTGTAAAAATGAGCTGGCATCCATTTCTGTAAGTGTTAGCCTAGATATTCTGAGTGGGCAGAATATAGAATATTCCCCTTCGTGACTGAACCGCCTTTTCAGCTGTTCTTTCGGAATAAGCACGCAGTTCCCAAGGGAAGGAGGCAAATCCTGGCTATTATTAATATGTAGCATCCATCTGGCATTGTAGAGAAACAGATACAAAAAGCAAAATGATTTTCATTTATTCGTCACTACAGCTCTGTGAAGTAGGTCGAGATTTTTCTTGTTTTACAAATGAGGCAAAGGAAGCATGCAGAGGTGAATTGAGACTTACCTAGGGTCACAGATCAAGGCCAGCAATTCTGAATTACATGATGAAAACTTCTTTCTCATATAATCCCAAACATACCAAAATTGACTATCCAAAAGACATTTAAATTGCTAGTGTTGGCCAGAATACCTATCTTGGAGGCTATTTTTTTTTATCAGATCTTTACTGTGTATAGCTCTATTTCAAGAGATATAATTTCCAGCTCAGACTCCTATGAGCCTATGAACCTTCTAGCTAGGAGCTGCATAATAATATAGGCTTTTTCATAGTTGATCCTCTATAAAGGTCCTATTCTGATACCTTGTCCTGTCATAGAGATAACTCTGGATTCTTGAAGGTGGATTCTTCCAGGCTGGAAAGACTCAGGTACATTCTGGGTGACAAAATTGATGTGCTATCCAAGAACCAATTTCTTGAAATACAGGGAATGTGTTTACAGAGTATTTATAGAGAATCACTCACCAGAATGTTGGTAAAGTCTATTTACAGAAAACTCATTGACTGGATATAACAGAGGTAAAAAAACAAACAAACAAAAAACCAATACCAACTTAAAAGGCAAAATTAAAACTCTATCATTCAGTTTGAGGGCCATTATACAAGCTATAGTCTGGTCTATCTAGGCAAAGTGTCAACCCTGGAGAAGGAGGAATGGATAAAAGTTGAGGACATTCACTCCAATGATCACCATTTTTAATTGAAGTTTGACCAGTGACAAGACACTAGCCACAACAAAGGGCCCAGAAACCACCTTAGCCACCAAAACACTTGATCTCCTTGCCAAGAGGAAAGACATAGCCACAAAGTATAGTACCTGTTTAGAGTACAAGCTCATTTGGGAGATTTTTATGAAGTGGGGTGACATACAATATGAACAATATCTGCTCACAAAACAGCAAAGATTAATTGGGTAAACAAACCTTAATGAGACACAGCTAAACCAGTTTATCCCAAGTACGTTCATAGTTTAAAGCAGAAGACAACAAGTAGGTATTGAATGGATCGGATCTACTACCATTCCCCCCCTCATTCCTAGTGAGGAACTTCCATCACAATTACACATCATCATCTTCTCTCTGCCTTAGAGGAGAGTTGCCTGGGACCCTGAGAGGTTTAGTGGATTGCTCAGAATCAGTCAATGTGTCAGATGCAGGATTTGAACCCAGATCCTCCTGATGTCATAGCCAGACGTTTATCCATTCTACTTCATGCTGCCTCTATTTCTCTATTACTATATTCTAATCAGAAACAGTAGAGGAAGCACCACAAGCTTTACCGCCTAACGTACTTTGTAAGGAAGTACTCTGGTATTTAAGATCAAGTCAGGAAGAACAGCTCCAAATATATAGGAAAAATCTATTCCCAGGATGACTGTAAAATTAAAAAAAAAAACCACTTAGGGGTTGCTTTTTCAAGCTGTCTGAAAGCAGAGAAGATTCCAAAGGAAAGGAACAGATCACAAATTGTACTTTTATCCCCCCCACCAAAGTAACTGAGAAGCTATGAGCCGCTACTCTCCAAATGTACTATCTGTGTTTTCTCTGTGGCTTAAGTTTTTTCATGAGAAAGATCTCTGTACTTATTGAGGCTATTCTTAAATATAATAATGACAGTAGCAATAAACAGCTAGTATTTACACAGTGCTTTAAGGTTTACAAACTGCGGTACATATATTATCTCATTTAATCCTTGCAACAACTCTCTTAAGTAGATGCAGCTTTGTCCCCATTTTGCAGACCAGGAAACAAAAAGACATAAGTGACTTGCTCATAGTCACAGGGTTGTAAATGCCAGAGGCAGGATTCAAACTCTGATCTTCCTGACTCCAAGCCTTGCATGCTATCCACTGTGCTGCGTTGCGTAGCTGTGTGAGAATTGAGTACAAGTCCGATCATTTCCCATACCAGTTTGAGGCCAACTTAAAGGCAATCTTGTCCAGCCCACACCATTCCTTTTTGCATTGCAACACATCCTTGCCTTTGCTTGAACACTTTTAGTGTTAGGGAACTCAGTATCATCCTAAGCTGACCATTGTATTTTTGAACAGTTCTAATTATTAGCATCTTCTTCCTTATTTTGAGGAGAATGGTAGAAATGGAAGACACTGGACTAGGAATGTGAGAACTCCTTTCTCTATCATTTCCTGGTTATGAAACTATTGGCAGATCCCTGCCCATCTCAGGGTTTCAGTTTCCTTACCTATAAAATGAGGAAATTGTGCTCAATGATCTCTAAGGATTTTTCAAGCTCTAACTAGGGGTGGGGAACCTGCAATCTCGAGGCCACATGTGGCTTTATAGGCCCTCAAGTGTGGCCCTTTGACTGAACCAAAGACTGCTTCTAACCTGTATTGCAGTACTTGGCACAGGTCTGACCAGTCTTCTCTGCATCTCCACTAGAGGGAGACATACACATCCAGGTGGTAAAAGTTTGACTGAAGGTGTGTTCTGACTATATCACCTGTCAATATATCTTTACATTTTAGATCAAACGGTGTGACTGGGATTAAAGGCAAAAGCCCTGGGTAAAAGAGTTCTTGTGGAAGCAGAGACCAGCTTCAAAAGTGTAGAACTCACCAGCTACTCCAATGGATAAAATAAAAGGAAGAAGAGCCCCACTCCACCCAAAAGGAAGACAAAAATAGTATATTTATCTCAATTATGGAAGGTTAGATACGGTTTTATCTATCAAAGAAAGGGAGGTAATTATTGGGGACAAAGGAAAAGGATTAGGTTGTATAAAATGTGTAAATCTGTACAGGAAAAAAAATAACCAAAATGAAAATAAAAATAGCAACAAAGAGAAAAATAATGTAGTAAATAATTCTGATAACAGTTGATAAGACCAATAGTTAATCACCACTGGATTTAATGGGCCCAAGGATTTGAACAATATATGAAAAAAACAAATATAAAAATTGTTCAAATCCTGCCTCAGATACTTACTAGCTATGCGACCCTGGACAAGTCACTTAACTCTGCCTCAGTTTCCTCATCTGTAAAATGAACTGGAGAAGGAAATGGCAAACCACTCCAGTGTCTTTACTAAGAAAACACCAAATGGTGTCTCAGTGATTCAGATGTGACTGAAACAACTGGAAAACAAAAATTAGAATGCAAATTTTTTGAGGGCAGGGACTGACTTTTTCAATAAATTGTGGTATATGAATATAATGTATATAAATTTTTTGTTTCATGATAGATATGAGGAATTCAGAGAAATATAGAAAGACCAGCAGGCAGAACCTGGAAATCAATATATATATAATGAATACTTAAATGTATGCAATACAAATGAAAAGAACATTAAAATGAGGCTGAACACTGTGTAATTATGAACAATCTTGGTCTTGGAGAAGAGATCAGGAGATGCTTCTCCATCCTTTCATTAGAGAGGTGGCGATATATGGCTGCAGATTGTTGCATATACTCTTAGATGTGGTCACTGTGTTGGTTACCCCCGAAACATTTTCCCAGGATTGGTGTGACCATCTTTTTTTTTTTTTTCCTTTTGGTCTGACCTTATGATTGTATCAATATGGGAAATTTCCTGTATGGAAGCCCTTTCAATTTAGATAGTCCAGCAATTCATCTGTAATCTGTGGTCTTGGAGAGTTATCAAAGGCAATTAAGTGACTACCTAGAATGCATCAGAAACAGGAGTTGAAACCCAGTTTTCCTTAATCCAAAGCTGATCTTCTATCCACCAAGCCATATATAAAGGACCTGATAGTATAAAACATACTGAGAAATCCAAAGTCCAACAGTATGGTTTGTGAAATTCAAGGTATTTATTTCTGGGGTGGGGACATAGTGGGGAGTAGAAGAGTGGACACTTGGAGTCATGAAGATCTTTGTCCAGATCCTAGCTGACATGAGTTGGGTGACCATGAGCCAGTCACTTAACCTCACTGGACTTCTGTTTCCTTCTCAGTCATGTGGGTATAGTAATAACCATAGTTCTTACATAACAAGGTTGTTGGTCTCAAAAGAGTTAATATTTGAAGAACATTTTGTAAATTTGATAATTTATATATTCTTATATATTAATCACAGAAAATGAAGTCATTGGTACTGAGCACATACCTATTAACATTCTATTTTTCATATAGGTTGTTTGCAGTAATTGCAGTTTATTTGTTAGACAGCTGGCCTTTAGTTAAGAGTCCAGCCTATGGTTGTCAGTGAATAGTTGGGTTTATCTTCTCTTTATAGAAAATTAGGGCAGTTAGGTGGCTCAATAGATAGAGTACCAGCCCTGGAGTGAGGAAGACTCATCTTCCTGTGTTCAAATCTGCCCTCAGACACTTACTAGCTGTGTGACCCTGGACAAGTCACTTATCCCTATTTGCCTCAGTTTCTTCATCTGTCAAATAAGCTGGAGAAGGAAATGGCAAGTAATTCTTGATATCTTTGCCAAGATGGGACCACCAAGAGTCAGACATGACTGAAACAACAGAACAAATATGGTATTAGGGGTTTTCTCTATGAGCTTAGGACTTGCTGCCTAGCCTCTCATGGCCACTCTGAGGTACCATATAATGTTGTATGTATTTCATGTTAGACCAAGAATTCTTAACTTTTTATGTGTCATAGATCCCTCTGGCAGTCTTATGAAGCCTACGGACTCCTTCTCAGAATGATGTTTTTAAATACATGAAATAAAGTACATAGGATTACAAAGGAAGTCAGTTATATTGAAATGTAGTTATCAAGATACTTTTTAAATGAGTTCACAGGCTCCCAGTTTAAGTATTCCTGCGTTAAATGTACCTTGATTTGAAATATGAGATGTAACTCTATGTCATTGATACCAAAATCTCTCTCTCTCTTCCTCTCTCCCTCCCTCCCTCTCCTCTTTCCTTCCAAAAAATAGTTTCACCATCCAACAGACTTTTCTCTGTCAATGACAACAATATTCTCCTGTCATTTGTACTTTAGAAGTTTAGAATTCTCACTTGGTTCTTTCCTATGTTTCTTTATATCCTATCAGTCACTAAGTCCTATTTCCATTTTTTCCCTCAAAATGTCTCTCACTGAAATGCAAATTAAAACGACTCTGAAGTACCACCTCACACCTATCTGATTGGTTGACATTACAGAAAAGGAAAATGACAAATCCTGGAGGGGGATGTGGAAAAATAAAGACACTAAACCCTACACTGTTGTTGGAGTTGTGAATTGATCCACCTGTTTGGGAGAACAATTTGGAACTATGCCCAAAGGGATATAAAACCGTATACCCAGGGGCGGCTAGGTGGCACAGTGAATAGAGCGCTGGCCCTGGAGTCAGGAGGACCTGAGTTCAAATGCGGCCTAAAACACTTAATAAGAAAACTAGCTGTGTGATCTTGGGCAAGTCACTTAACCCCAATTGCCCTCCAAAAAGCAAAAAAAGAAAGAAAGAAAAAGCTGTATACCCTTTGATCTGGCAATACCACTACTAGGTCTGTATCAAAAAGGATCAGAAAAAAAGGAAAAGGACATACATATGCAGAAATATTTATACTATCTCTCCTTTGTAGTAGCAAAGAATTGGAAATTGAGGGGATATCCATCAATCAGGGAATGGCTAAACAAGTTGTGACAGAATACTGTCGAGCTACAAAAAATGGAGCAGGAAGGTTTCAGAAAAACCTAAGAAGACATATAAAGTGATGCAAATTTAAGTCAGCAGAACCAGATTAACATTGTATATAGTGAAAGCAATATAGTAACAATGATTTAAGTGTGAAAGACTTAGTTAGCTACTCCATTCATTATTTCTAAGACAATTCCAAAGGACTCATGATGAAAAATGTTCTCTACCTCTACAAAGAGAATTGATGAACTGTGAGTGCCAATTGAAGCATATTGTTTTTTTTCACTTTCTTTATTTTTCTTCCCTTTTTTTGAAACATGGCTAATATAGAAATATGTTTTGCATGACTTCACAAGTATAATAGGTATCATATTGCTTGCCTTCTCAATGGGTGGGGAGGGGCTGGAGAGAGGGAGAGAATTTACAACGCAAAGTTTTTTAAAATGAATGTTAAAATTGAAAAAAAAAAAAAAGATGTGCTGTATTCTTCTGTCATCACCCCAGACTGGACCCCAGTCACTTCAGCCTAAAATACTGGGACAGATTCCTAACCGCTGTCAGTGATTTGTCTCATTTCACAAGTCTCTCCTGCCCATTACTACCCGATGTGTTTAAAAACAGTACTGTCATCAGACCCTCCCCTGCTCCCCAGTCTTCTACAGCTTCAAACCTAAATACCTCTGCCTGCATTTCAGTCCAGGGAGGAATAAATTGGACACATAATATTTAGCCAACCCTATTTTCCAAGACAACCTCCCACCCTAACTCATACCCTTAGGTTTTTGTTATACTAGTCGCTATGCTGTTCCACAAGGATAAGATGTTGGTTGCTACCTCTTCCCTTCACTCATTTCCTTTGCCTGAAATTCCTACTCCTTAGGTCTACCCATATCCTGATTCCCCTGCCCTCACTTATCTCCCTCTTCTGAAATTCTCTAGTACTACTAGTCTGTACCATGTAATTTAGTATTTAATTATATGTTGTCTTCCATGTGTTTTAGCATAATTTACCTATTTAGATGGTAAGTTCAAGGACTGGAAACTTCATTTGAGAGACAAAAGAGTAAAATGGAAATATTGCTGGACCTTTGGTCCAAGAACCTGGATTCAAATTCTACTCTGCTACTTTTTTAGCTGTGTCACCTTGGACAGGTCTTTATCTGTCTTATTTTCTTCCTGTAAAATGAGAGGGCTCAACTACTGTTCTCCAAGCTCCCTTAAGCTTCTAAAATCGTATTATTCTTGTATTTCTTCTCTGTTTTTCATTGCACATAGCCCAATGCTGAGAACCTAATAAAAGCTAAGCAAATTCTTATTGATTATGTGAAAGTAGAACTTTCGTAAGAGGTATTCTGAATGCATTCGAGGAGCTGGTTTTTATACCATTAGAGAATCCATTTGTGAAGAGAATAACTAGCTCCCTGATTTATTTCCTTTGTAAATTCAGGTTTTTGTGTCTATTTCTTGTATACGTGCCTTTGTGTGTGAAAGGTAATCCCATATACAAGTGGACTGTGAGCTTTAGTGGAGGTGATCATGGAAGTTACAAAGGGTCCCCTTACAGAGAGCTCTAGTCAGCTGCAAATTTGCTGTATTCTCTCCCAACTGGAGTTAATTGCACATAGGAAATGTGGCTTTTGGCCACAGTGGCTGCCAGTGTAAGGAGCTGAGAATAAAGTCATTACCTCTCCTCCGTACCCTTCAGATGTTTTCTCTTGACTTGTTGGGGTCACTGATTCCTGATCTACAGTGAGCTTTCTTCCCCCAACCCTTCCAGTTTTGCCAATGACAGGCTCAAGGGGGAAAAATTAACTTGTCTTTTTTGCCATCTGCTCTCCCTGTCTTCTCTCCTGTGATCAGTGATTTCTTTTTCTCGGACAGGCTTCTTCTCTGACATTAGTCCCTTTGCTCATTCGTTTCTGTTCATTCCCCTCTCTTTATGCCTCCTTTCCCATCACCTCACTTCTCTATGCTTTTCCACCCTCCCTCTACAAAAGAAAAACAACAACCTTGTTTTGAGTCTGCCAAACACTTTGGAAGAAAGTCAAGGGGATTAGAACACCTTCGGGGCAACAGTCAGAAGTGAGTTTCACAAAAGGATCTGGTAGTTGATTGTAGCAGGGCTTGCATGATGCCCTCCAGATGAGAGGAAGAGGCTGCTGTTCTTGGGAATCCTGGGTTTTCAGGGTCTTTATCCTGGTGACTAGACCTTGGGTTTTTTTGGTTTGTTTTTTTTTTTTTCAGTGTTTTAACCTCTTCCCAGACCCAACTTCTTCATTTTTCAAACAGTTGGCTTTAGACTTGGAGAAAATTTACTGAGGGTGGAAAGAAGCTGGACTGTAGTTTAACTGAGTTTTCCTTTTTCAAGTGAAATGGCTTATCCTGTGCTTCCCTTCTGGCTGCATAAATTACAGTAGCAATGCACTGCAGAAGCAAAGGAAAATCCTTCCCCTGCCCTCCTCCCTAATCTTTACTTATAACTAAATCCAGCAGAGCTTCACAGGATGTAGACATGCAAGTGACCTCAGAGATCACCTAATCCTTAGAAATCACCCCCACCCACCATTTTATAGATGGAGAGAACATAACATACTATAAAGGTTATGTAACTTGCCCAAGGTCACACAGTAGCTGAATCAGATTCCAAATGTGGTCTTCTAATTGCAGATCTATTGTTTTTTGTTTTTTCTCAAAACCCAGTTATCCCACTTGAGTGACCTCAGTGGCCCCTGCAAATTTGTTCTAGCCAGATCTTCAGCCTGCAGAAATTAGACTTGTTTGGACTCATGGCTCTGGAAACCTTAATATTTGGTTATGGATATGGTGACTTATTTTGTTTCTTTGCCTTTAAATAACTGAAGCTAATCTCCATCGATATCAAGTGAATCCCTTGATCTCCTTATTTGCATGTCACAGGTTGCCTTCCCTATTGGATTCTGGATTTCAGCAATTAGCCTCCCATTGTCTTTTCAGGAAATGACATCTGTGTGACTTCTGGTGTGGGCAACTGGTGACCTCTATGGTCACAATAACTTGGAATGCTTTTTTAGCACTTCCTCTGGGTTGGTCATATAGGATGGATGACTTCGAAAGTTTTTTGGAATGTAAAAAAGTGAGCAACTATTATCGGCGTCCTAGTTCACTAATAGAGGGAGTACAGAGGAGCACAATGGATGGGATGAATGCTTCTGAGTCAAAATTAAAGCACTAAACTCTTGCTTTTCAGTTCTTTGTCACCTGGACCATTTTGTGGAACCCCTGTGCTTCAGCTACCCATTTCTATTCTGGATATTTCTTGAAGATTTAAATAAAAGGAATAGTCCAGTTGAAAATAAATTTTGCAAACAAATGTTAAAAATTGTTTTTACATTGTAAATGGGGGGGAATAAAATATTAAATTAAAAAATACATACACAGATCTTTCTGGTTCAGACGCTAGCTCTGTGACCCTGGACAAGTCAATTAACTGCTGTCAGCCTCAGTTTACTTATCTATAAAAGGAGGTTAATAATAGCACCCACTTCCAAGGTTGTTGAGGATCAAGTGAAATATTTGCAAAGTGTTTCACAAACTCCAAATCACTATATAAATGCCATCGTTGTTGTTGTTCTGACTCCAAGGCCATTCTCCATTGGTTAGGACAGGCTGTTTGTCTATTTACCGTAAAAATGCTTAATCCAATAATTCCAATTCATCTAAATGATGAACATTTATTGTTTGTGCCAGGCTGTCTGTCTATCTTGGCCTAGAAATGTTTAATCAAAGTAATTCCAATTTATAGAAATGTTGAACATTTACCAAAGAGGTAGAGACTGCCGTTAAGTCAAGAGAAAATAGAACCTGTGGCTATGTACTAGGAAACAAAAAGAATATCAGCTTTGTCTGGTTTTGTGAACCCATGTGATAGATATTGACTTCTGATGATCTCTGCACCAGAATATATTGTATCAGAAAAGGCATTCTAGTACTGAAGCTTGGACTTAATGAACAGAGGGCTAGCCTTAGAATCAGAAAGACCTGGGTTCAGGTGTGACCTCTGAAACATAAGTGTGAACTTGAACAAGTTATTTAACTGCCCAATGGCCATGCCCCATACAACTCTCTAGAACTATGAATTATAGAACAGTTACTGATCTGAATTACAAGAGAGAGTACCCCACATAAGTAAAATCACAGGTTGTTGCCAACTCTCTGTGACCCCATGAACCATACCGTCCATGGGATTTTTTTGGTAATGATACTGGAGTGGTTTATTTTCTTCTCCTGCTAATTTTATAGATGAGGAAACTGAGGCAAACAGTGTTAAGTGACTTGCTTAGGGTCACACAGCTAATAAGTGTCTGGAGTCAAATTTGAACTGAGATTTTCCTGACTCCAAGCCCAGTACTCTATACTTTAAACCACCTTTTTTGTTCAGTCATTCCAGTACTGTTCAACTCTTTGTAATTCTGTTTGAGGTTGTTGTGGCAAAGATGCTAGCTAGTGGTTTGCCATTTCCTTCTCCAGCTCATTTTACAGATGAAGAAACTGAGGCAAACAGAGTTAAATGATTTGCCCAGGGTTACATAGCTAGTAAATTTCTGGGATCAGATTTGAACTCAGGTCTTCCAGACTCCACGTCCAGTGCTCTATTCACTGAGCAACCTAGCTGTCTCCAAAAAAAAAAAAAATCAGCCCCCAAATAATGTTTTCAGTAGGTGCTTAATAAATGTGTATGGAATTGAAAAATAATTAAATTTAAATAGTGAAATGGATATAAAATGTCCTCAATCTTAAACATCATGTTTTAGGGTCAGTTATAGTTTTCCATATTGCTATGTCCTTAGTCTTAATTATCTTCTAAATCTACTGATTGTAGACTGGGTTATTTCCCTGTTTATACTAAGTATCACTTGACATGATGTCAAACCTAGTAGGCTGCCAAGAATGAATTTCTACTTATGGGAATGGACACAAGTCCCTTTCAAGTTATGTTTTCATGTTGAGACTCCCTCGTGCACACAGAAATTATCAGTGTGTCTCTGCTTGGAAAGAGAATCATTCTGTTGGTTTTCTCTTCATTCTGGCCAAAGACTCAGAGGAACCCTCAATCTGAGCCTTTTTGACCATTAAATAATGTCCATTTTTCTATTCTTTTTTTATGTGCCAGAACAAAGAAAAAAAATCCTGAGGTGGCTCTTATTGTAGCAAAATCAGACTGCTGTCTGCCCAGAAAACATACCTGTGCTCGCTGGTCCCGGTATTTTTGCACAGACTGCTTTCTATACCTGAAATGTTCTCTTTCCCTTCACTTTGCCTGTGAGCCTACTCATCCTGTAAAGCCCCACTCAAATTCTATGAAGACTTCCCCCATCTTCTTATTGTTGTGACCCCCCACACACATGTAAAATTTGGGGACCTTTTGGCAGCCTTTATTATTTTACACTGTAGCTATTCGTGCCACATAGCTTATTTCTCTATTAGACTATAATAAGCTCCATGAGGACAAGAAGGCCTCGTGATATAACGCAGAGGCATCAGACTGCCTGGAAAACTCCCAAGTGAGATCTGAACTCGATCAAAATGTAATTCGGAAATGTTTGACAAAATAAATAAAAATACAATATAATATAGATAATGTTAATTTGTGGTATTCGTAGGGATTCATTTCTTTAATTGTATAATGGAAAAATAATCTAGATTCAAATGTAATGGATCTCTATGAAGACTTGCCCTATCCCCTTTCAGTTAGGACCTCCTCCCTTCCCAACTTTAGATGAGATTTATCTGAGGTTCTGAGGTTGGGGATTTGTCTTTGTTCCTCACACAAGGTGTACCTTCTCTCATCTCTGTGCCATTGTGTGGTTCAGTCTGCATTCCTGGAATATGCCCCCTCCCTCACTTTTCCTAAAAGAATTCCTCTCTGCCTTCAAGACATGGTTTAAGGTGTAATCCTTTTATTAATGGGATTTGTTCTATGAAGTTTGAATTCAGTCAGAGGGTCATACTTGAGGACCTAGAGTGCCACAAGTGACCTCAAGGCTACAGGTTCCCCACCCCTAGACTTTAAGCAATGATTCTTCTATGAAACCTCTCCAGATCCAGTCCGTGGGTAATGCTTTCCCTTCCAAACTACCTTGTGTTCACCTACCATCTTATTGGGCATTTATTCCATATGTGTTTCTATATTTACATGCTATCTTCCCTCATCAAATGTAAGCTCATTGAGTGTAGGAATTGGTTCATTGATTGCATTTTGCATCTCCAGTACCCAACAGAGTGTCTGGCACATAGTAAGCATTTGATAAATGCTTATCAATTGATTAGAGGAGATGGAAAGTTTAGATGATGTTGATTGCTTGTACTTCGGTTTTACTTTAATGTTCACAGATTACTTTATATATACCTCTCATTTGAGTGTCACAACAGCCCTGGAAGTTTGGGGCTACTCTCATTATTGCCATTTTTTCAGATTAGGAAAACAAAGCTCAAAAGAGTTTTAAATGAATTTCCTAGCATCACACAGTATACTTTGCACATAATAGGTGCTCAGCAAAGTTTTATTAGATTGAATCTATGGTGACATAAGACCTCTATGTGGTGGAAACTTGCTATATTTTACTATGTAGTCAGTTCCACACAGTAGTGATAAATGGAAAGTTTGATCATATTGAGTTGTTTCTGGTAATGGTGATGGTTTTTTCACTGATCCATCCACTTTCTCACCTGCCTTCCTTTGTGACTAAGAATACAAATTATAAGATATAGCAAATTGAGATTAGAGATTTTATTCTAACCTGTGCCAGTGCCCATGATTTAGAGTTTTCTGACAGTTAAAAAAAAAAAGGTCAGACAGGCTTCATTAGAGGTATTGTAGTGGACATACTTTTGGGTACTCCTAGGTAGCTACTGAAATTATCTTCCAACTTGGAAATTCTGTGACTCCTGGTCACTTCTCACCTCCAAATCTTAGAATCTCTGCCTCCCTTCCAGGCTTAGTTCAATTTCTTCCTCTTATAGGAGGATTCAGTTGAAGTCTTCACAGAGGTCCATTACATTTCAATCTAGATTATTTTCCCATTATACCATTAAGGAAATGGATCTCTATGAATATCACAAATTAACATAATCTATGTTATATTGTATTTTTATTTATCATTAGTTCTTTCCCTCGCCCCCTAAAATAGTTTGTTTTTATTTATCTGTCTGCTTATATGTATCAAGCATAGGAGAATAAATATAAACTCACTGAGGGTAGTGATTATTTTATTGTTGTCTTTATATCTCCAGCACCATGCACATAGTAAGCATTTACCAAATGCATATAGAATTGAATCAAGTGTTTATCAAATGCCCAATGACATTGTGGGAAATATACAAATAGAAAACATGGTCCCTACTTTTAAGTAACTTATATTCTGAATGGGACGCTGAGATTATCTCTTTGTATTCCAAAGACAACGCAAACATACCTAAGATTAATAAGGCAATAAGTGAGCCAAGATCTTGGAGAAGGACTTATTGTTCTTCGTGTTCATCTTGTATTTTTGTTTTTTGTTTTTCCTATATGGTCAACTACTAGAGGCATGCAAAAAGAAAATGCAATTAAACCTTTGTCAACTCAATTTCCAGCTTTATTCCTTTATCGTACAAATTTTTCAGGTCCATAAATTTTCATTTCCTTGTGCACCATGATTACAGCCTAATGATCATTAATCAATTAGCATATGGGTCTGAAATATCAGTAAAAGACATTCCTAATAGAAATTGTATAGGTTTGATAAGATTGCTGGGGAAGGAGATTGTTATAGATTCTTCGGGTAAGGCAATATGAGTCAGATTATTGCAGCTTAATGATGCCTTTCTCACTCTCTATGTGGTATTGTTTTTCAGGACCAGTCCTACAGCTGTGGTAGAAGAAATGTGGTGTATATAAAATTTGTGATAGCTGGGAGAAATTCTGGTAAGTGTTGCTGCATTTATTCCTAATAGCTTTTGTTAGATGATGGGGGCCCATAAAAGATGGTTGCTTCCTTGTTCCTTGTCTCTTTAAAATCTGTGTTAAGCTGAGAGAAGGCAGAATTTTATGATGATGAAATGTAGCTCTGCTTCTGTGTTTCCTGTTAGTGGCTGCAGTTTTTGTTGCCGTTGCTGTTTCTAAGGAATATGGTGTTTCCTAGGTATAATGAGGATAGCCTTCAGGGCCAAAGGCAAAGGATATGGTTGACAGCTTAATTTACTTAGTTTCTTGTGTTTTCTCTGCTATTACTGTACAATCAAGGTAATGAGCCTCTTTGCTGAGAGAATAAGAAAGAGAGACAGAGATAAAAGGGGGTAGAATACAGAGCAGAGTAGTCTTGAGATTCTGTGGGTCTGAATTTTATTCCAAATTCATCTGTTTAAGCAGAGGAAGAAGAAAGCTAATTGCATTTGGGGCATGGAGAATTAGAGGGAAACAGAATGGCTGATAGCCATTTAACAGACCAGTATTAAAAGACCACTGAGATAAAGTACCTTCCGTTGAACAAAAATCAATGATCATTTATTGAGGTCCCTACTCTGTGACAGGTAGGGAATACAAGCACAAAAGTGAGACGGTGCCTGCCCCGGAAGAGCTTACAGCATGGTATATTAGAAAGAGTTCTGGCTCTATAGAGTCTGGAGACCTGGGTTTAAATCCTCATTCTCATGCTCACTCCCTGAGCAATCCCTTATCCTCCCCAGGTACTCTTAGCCTCAGTTTCTTCATCTGTAAAATGAGGAGGTTGGACTCAGTAGCCCTCTAAGAGGTTCCTTTCAGCTCTATATTTATGATCTCTAGACAGAGACTACCTCTAAAACCTAAAAAAAAAAAAAAATTTATGTTTTCTCATCTGTAAAATGAGGGGGTAGACAAGATGATCTTTGCAGGGAGGTCCCTTCTGGCTCTAAATTTATGGCCAGGGCAGCTGGGTGGCACAGTGAATAAAGCACCGGCCCTAGAGTCACGAGGACCTGAGTTCAAATCTGGCCTCAGACACTTGACACTTACATCATGTGACCTTGGGCAAGTCACTTAACCCCAATTGCCCTACCTTCCCCCCTCCAAAAAGCAAAAAAAAAAGAAAGAAAGAAATATAGGCCTACCCATACTTTGGGCAGTTAGGTGGCACAGTGAATAGAGTGCCAGCCCTGGAGTCAGGAGGACCTAAGTTCAAATTCGACCTCAGATATTTAACACTTAATTAGCTGTGTGACCTTGGGCAAGTCACTTAACACCATTTGCCCTACCTTCCCCCTTCCAAAGGGAGGGAAGAAGGAAGGAAGGAAGGAAGGAGAAAGAAGAAAGGAAGAAAGAAAGAAAGGAAGGAAGGAAGAAAGAAAGAAGGAAAGAAAGAAAGAAAGAAAGAGAGAGAGAGAGAGAGAGAGAGAGAGAGAGAGAGAAAGAAAGAAAGAAAGAAAGAAAGAAAGAAAGAAAGAAAGAAAGAAAGAAAGAAAGAAAGAAAGAAAGAAAGAGAAAGAAAGCAACTTATGGCCGTATGACCTGTGCATAACATCATAGAAGACAGGTTGAGGCTCCATCCAACAAGTTGGACAAGCTTTAGAAGCCAAGCCCCCATAGGAGCATGAGCTTTGTGGGAGGATAGTCAAAAGAGGATTGGTTCTATCCAGGGTGACTTATCATTAGGTCCCTAGTACAATTAAGATCGTGGAATCATAGATTTAGAGCTGGAAGACTTTTTAAGCCATCAAATCCACTGCCACCCCCCACTTTACATATCAGGACACTGAGGTACAAAAAGCACCTAGCTTCTAAATGTCTGAGGTGACATTTAAACCCACCTCTTCCTGAACCTCAGGTCCAGCATTCTGTCTATAATCCATACTGCGTGGTCCAAACATGATAATGATTTTCATTTCTTACGATGCTCTGCAGCTAGCCAGTGTGGGTCTTACACTGCTGATCTTATTTGCCAAGGAACTGATCTGGCTCTTGTGGGTTGTATCTCAGAGTAGGTACATACAAACTCACTGCTTCTTCCTACCATTTACTCTGCCACTGAATCACCTTGTTTTGGGTTTTGTTTAAATTTGTAAATTGATAGAATTTCATTTAGAAACAAATAAGATAAATGTGTTTTAAAGGGAGGAGGGGAGAAAGTAGATTGAACTTTCAGCTTCATACTACCTGACAGAGATTTCCTGTGTGGGAAAAACTGTAGAAAGAAAAAAGAGAGAGAGAAATGCAGGAAATGAGTAGGGTAGGTTTACATAACCAAGGCATTATTTTCTTGGGGGTGATACTTTCAATTTCAGCTTTTTTTCACATATGTGGTACCTTCTCTGAAAGCTAGATAATTTGCTGAAATTTCTTAGGCATGCACTACAGGGGAGTTTGAAAGCCACTTAGTCCCAGAACTTTGATCTGTATGTAGGGAATCGTAGGAGAGATACAATGGTGTGTTAAAGGTTCAGACTGTGTGCTTGGAGTTAATAGCTTTATTTCAAAGCCTGGTGCCCTCATTTCATTGAATTCTGTCTTCTTTTTACATATAAACTTTTTATTGATATCTTTTGTTTTTATATAACCTACGTTTCCCAATACATCCCTCCTTCTCAGAGCCATTCCTTATAATAAAGAATTTTTTAAAAGAAGAAAAATAAGTTGGCAAAACCAACCAGAATATCAAAGAAGTATTACATTAAATTCAATGTTCCACATCCATAGTCCCCCACCTCAGCAAAGAAGCAGGGGGAGGTGCCTTCTGATGTGTCTTCTGTGAAGCCTTCCATGGAGTTTATATGCATTCAGTTTCGATTGTCATTTCATAGAATCTTAGAAAAGGAAGAGACTTCAGAAGACATCTATTTCAACCTCTACCCAGTATGGAAATCCCCTCTACATCATCCCTGAGAGATGGTTATTCTCCATCTGGTTGAATACTTGTAGTTACAGGGTGCTTCCTACTCTATAAAGTAATCCCACTCCATTTGTTGGACAATTCTATTTTGAAAGCTCTATAAGGCTTGTGTGAACTTGTCTAGTCCAGGACTTCTTAAACCTTTTCCATTTTCAACCCCTTTTTGAATTTTGACAGTATTCATTGACCTTTTGTGGTGTGATGGCACATACAGCGCAAAGTGCTCGTGTTGTGTGTTCAGAACCAAGGCTATAGTGAAGTTGCATGATGCAACACAAGCACTGCCAGAAACACCTAGGATTCATCACACATTTGATTTTTAATTAATTTTTGGTCATTGCATGTTCAGAAACCTTTCTCTGTTGCCAAATTTTTTGGAACCCAAAGTTTAAGAAGCGTGGGTCTAGAGCAGTAATTCTGAAAGTGTGGTCTGTGGACTCCAAGGGTCCCCAAGATCCTTTTAGGGGAAAAGGACCCAACCAAACTATTTCCATAATAATACTAAGATATTATTTCCCCTTTTTATCCCTTTTTATTTCTTTCATGCATGTACAGTGGGAGTTTCCCAAAGGCCATAATCTGTGAATTAAAAATTTATCTGTAAACAGGAAGACTGAGTTTATATATCATATGCAGAATTGCACTTTTGCACTTTACAAATGGATAAATCTACAGAAATGCCCAGACTGATATTTTCATTATGATGTATTCATCTATTATCAGTACCAACCAATCATCAAAGACCTTTTATGTCTATGCCTTGGCAACTAATCTGAATGGTGCTGAAACATTAGAAGTGTTGAATAACTTATTGAACTTCATGGTTCAACTGGAACAATTGTGTTGACATTTGCACTATTGGTGAAAAAGCAATGGTGGGGGAAACTGCTGGTGCCTTAGCAGGAATCAAGGCAGTGGCAACAACAAACTGTACTAGTTGTTATTGTATTCTCCATTATCACAAACTTGCAGTGAAAGAAAGGAAAAAAAACAGTTCCCTTGATGCCAAGGACATCAGTAATGCCCTTGATAAAGCAACAAAAGTTAATTTATTAAATCTTCACCCTTGAGTTGTACTTTTTTTTTTTAAAGCAATCGGGGTTAAGTAACTTGCTCAAGGTTACAAGGCCAGTTATTTCTGGGTGTGGTGCTGAGTATCTGAGCCCGGATTTGATCCAGGTCATCCCGACACTGGGGCTGGTGCTCTTACTCGCTGAGCCACCTGGCTGCCCCTTGTACTTCTTTTTTAATATTTTGTGTGATAAGATGAGAAGTATGCATTAAACACTTCTGCTTACTTAAGTGCCATGATTGTCTAAAGGAAAAATCACTCATGCAATTGAGTCGTAACCTGAACTAGCCATTTTTTTTTTTATTGGAACATTTTTACTTGAAGAAACAACAGATAAACTATGATTATTCAGACTTGAGTATTTGGCAGACATTCTTTTTTAAAATGAATGAAGTGAGCCTATCACTTCAAGGTAAAGGACTGACAGATTTGTTGCCATGAAAAATTTTTAGCTTTCATGCAAAAATTAGAATTTTGGAAAGCTTTTATCTTCCACTGTGAGCTTGACAACTTCCCATGACTTAAAGACTTTTCTGATGAGATCAGTGATGATATTAATGAATTTTTTTGATGACATTTGGAAGATCTTCATAAGTCAGCAAACCAATATTTTCCAGATGACCGCTGCATTATCTTATAAAATCATGCATGAGCAAAAGATCCCCAATGGATTTTTATTGTAACAGAGTATAAAAGTTCATTGATATGGTTTCAGATTCCACATTGTAACTAACTTTTAAGAAACGAATTGAATTTTGGTATAACATCAAAGAAGACTATCCACAGTTATACGAGAAGTCTCTTCAAATGCTCTTCCTTTTGTCCATCTTTATGTCTGCATGGCGCTTGATTTCCTTAATATATTTCAGCCAACACAACATATCACAACAGCTTCAATGCAGAATCAGAAATTAGTTCCGTTTTCGCCACGTTAAGTTTAAGATGACTATGGTACATCTGTTCTTTATATTAAGCCAAAATCTACTTCCTTGTAGAAGTCTTTAATCTGAAACAACATCAGCATAATTTTTCCACATAATATCAAACCAATTTTTTTAGAGCTGGAAGGTCCAGCTTTCTTAGTTTATAAATAAGGAAATCAAACCAAGAGCAATTAAATCAGTTGTCCAAGGTTATATAGTTAGCAGTAGAGCCTAGAATAGAACCCAGATCTCTAAACACTCAGTCCATAGAAGCTATCTTCAAACACTTAAAATCTGTCATTTCCTTCCAGTCTCCTCATCTCTGGGTTAAATATTCCCAACCCTTTCAGCTGTTCCTCATACGCCCTTTTATTTCCAGCCCCTGAATTACCATGATCTCTCTTTTCATGGAAATTTTCTATATTGTTAGTATTCTCCTAAAATGCAGTGCCCTTAAGTCAACTCTGAAATCCAGAGATGGCCTGACCAGAGCAGAATGCTGTGAGATTCTTACTTTCCCTGAGAGGCTGCCTAGAATAGTAAGTAGAGAGCTGGCCTCAGAGTCAGGAAGACAAGGGTTCAAGCATATTGGGTGAGCTGTAGACAAGCCACAGAACTCATTGTCCCAGGCATTTTTGATCCGCATTGCTAGAGATAGTATTCCTCACTAGGAAACTAGGAGTTCCCTACTACAATGAAATGAAAGTCTGATCGCACAAAAATTACATTCTGTAATCTGGCTACTGTCTTATTCAGTGGTTTTAATATATACATACTATTCTCTTCTTTCTTTTCCTCCTCTTTCTCCTTTTTCTTCCTCTTCTCTTTTTGCTTTTTCTCTTTTTTCTCTTCCTTTTTCTTTCTTGTCCTCTTTTTCCTTATTTTCTTCTCCTGTCTACTGCTCTTTCTCTTTTCTACTTTTTCTCTTCTTTCCTTTCTCCTTTTTCTCTTCCTCTTTCTCTTTCTTGACCTCTTTCTCCCTCTTCTCCTTTCTACTGTGCTTTCTCTTTTCTCTTTTTTTCTTTCTCTTCTTTCTCCTTTTTCTTCTCTTTCTCCTCCCCTTCCTCCTTCTCTCTCTCTTCCTTGTCCTCTTTCTCCTTCTTTTCCTTCTCCTTTCTATTCTTTCTCCTCTTTTCTCTTCCTTTTCCTCCTCTTCTCTTTCTCCTTTTCCTCCTCCCCATCCTCTTGTCTTCTTTCTCCTTCTTTTCTTTCTCTTTTCTAATACTTTTTCCTTTCTACCCCTGTTCTTTTTTCTTCCTTTCTTCTTTTCTCTTTCTCATTTTTCTTTTCTTTCTCCTCCTCCTCCTTCTTGTCCTTCTTCTCCACTTGGATATAAGGAAGGATTTCTTAAGAACAGCTCCATTAAAGGTGTGGAGATATTAGCAATCCCAGAGCCATCAGTGCTAACTTTTATACCACTCTTTAGCACCTCCTTTCTATAACATCACCACAAAGATCCTAAGACTCATGTTCAAATTCAGATAATTTATTGAGTCATAGGAAGTTTGCAGCTCTTAAGCCTCGTGATTTCATAGAAAATCCTAGGGTTTTTTACATGGTTTTAATGAAGTGTAGGTATTTTTAGAGGGTGCATAATTAAAGTAGTTGTAATATATTTTGGAAATTCAAAAATATTATCACTTTAATGATATATGTTATATATGTTAATATAAAATTATGTTAATTATAATTAGAAAATATATAATTAGATTAATCTATGTTAATATGTAATTAGAAAATAGTTTGGTTTTTGGAGACCCTTCTGAATGAAAGAGAATATTTGATTCATCCCCTTGCCTCCTAACCTGAGATGTGTAGCATAGGATCTATAGCTGAAAGGGCACCTTAGTGATTATCTAGTTTGACCCCTTTATTTTTACAGATAAGGATACTGAGACCTATAGAGGTAAAGTGGCTTACCCAGGTTTACACATCTAATAACTGTCAATGGCAAGATTGGAACTTAGGTAGTGAGACTCCAAGTCCAGACCTAAACCAGCTAAGTCCTCTGGGGCGACTAAATACTTAGCTGTCAACTGAGACTGAAAAGTGAGGTCTCACAGAGCCCACGTGTTCCCATTATTAACCCAAGTGTTGTTAGACTCACACTTTAAAAATTCAACTGCTGGTTTCTTTAAATATGTTTGTCATTAGATAACTTCCTAAACTGAATGGTATTTCGGTTAAGGCTAGCCCTTACATGCATCAAGCCCAGTGTTTCTGGTATTATGACTATGTGCATAGGGAAGAGGGAGATCTCATTTCAGATGAAGTATGAGCTAGGTATTTTGGTACTTGAAGATGTTTATTTTCATCAGTTTGTAAGGGATATTGCAATCTGGCTTGAAAAAGAGGCAGCAGTCAGGCCTTTGTAGTCTAACGTGGCTGTGTTTGCTGAAGTTGAACCTTTGAAGACAGTACATGTTAGGTTGTGATATAGGGCAATCTACCACCAAGAACAATTTACTTAATTATGGGCTTTATTTTGGGAAGGTAACTATTCCTTTTGTGAAGGATATTTTGGGATTTACAAACCCAGCATCTAGTCCAGTATTATCTCCCTAGTAAAGGATGTGGTGTATATATATCTGTGGACATAAATATCCTTCACCAAATACTCTGCTATGATATTACTTCAGCTCATCTACCCATCATTTTTCTTTTTCTGGTAATCGCTCTCTTTCTTCTGGCATGAATGTTATGGAAATACATTCAGGAAATCAGAAGAAGAGAAAGGAGTAAGGGGAGAGATTTCATTTCAGATGACCAAGGCAGGAGATAGCTATACCTTAGATTAAATCGGTCTGCTCATCTTAAGAAGAATGAAGACCAGAGAAGGTATACACCCTGAATAAGATCAGGGTCTTCTGGCAAACATTTTCAGTATGCTATGTTTATAGAAAAATGGGCATCCAATAAGAGCCTGCATTTCCTAAGCTCCGGGAAAAGTCAGTCCAAAAGAGGTTAGAGTGCTGAGCGTACAGTCAGGAAAGCCTGAGTCCAAAGCCTACGTCAGACCCTTAAAAATTATGCGGCTATAGGCAAGTCACTTAAGTCACTCTCAGCATCATTCTCCATCTGTAAAATGAGGAGATTGGATTCAGTGGCCCTCTGAGATTCCTTTTAGCTCTAAATTTATGCTCCTTGGCTTAGACAAGGCCTTCTTCAAGGACCAGTGGGGGAAAAAACTGATAAGCAAGTTTCTAAGAAAGTAACTTTTTGAAAATAAAGACCTATTTAATTTAATAATAGTATTATTTCAATACTGTTTTGTAGGTCTTCCAAGTCCTTTCAACACAACAGCCCTGGGAGGTAGGCAGGACTGATATTACCAAATGCATTTTATGAGAAGGAGAGGTGTGGATAGAATACAGAGCCTGGAATCAGGAATGTCTAAGTTTGTTTAACAATTAGCTTTCCAAGATTAAAAAAAAAAAAGCATTCATGGTATACCTTTAAACTTAATGTGCAGTATTGACATTTTCTTCATCACTTTCTTTAGTCTAAGTAATCAACAAAACAATAATTTTTCATAGCCTAATTTGCAGCCTTTATCAATTTCCAAGGTGTAAATTTCAAAATTTAACAATCAGTTTAGCTATCTCCATTGCTTGCTTAGCACAATGCATGATACACAGTAGGTGTTATTAATAATAAATGTTTATCGATTAACACACTCTGACACTAACTGTAACCATAGGCAAGTCATTTGACTTTGCTGAGTTTGACAGTTCTCCAAGGTCTCTTCCAACATATAATCTATGATTTCTATGTAAAGTTTTTGTTTGGTTTTTTGGTGGCAGTGGGGGATAAGTGACTTGCCCAAGGTCACCCAGCTAAGTTAATGTCTGAGGTTGAATTTGAATTCAGTTATTCCTGATTCCATGGCTGGCACTTTATCTATTATACCAATAGCTTCCCTTCCCCCCCCCCCCCCCCCCCCCCCCCCCCACCTCATGTGATTTCACTGATTTCAATCTGCAGTAGTGGAGAAAAGTCCCACGTGGGGGTCACTCACACTGTTAAAATCACAGGTCTTGATATATTAACTTATATGGAAAAGAAACACTGAAGATGAGAGAGGTTAGGGACAAGGTTAAGCATGACTAGTACTAGAATTCCTCTCATAATTCAGTTCCCTTTTCAGTGCTATTTCAATTAGATCTGCCTTTTTAAAACAAGAATGTGTTTTGCCCAGAAGGTAGGGAGGGTTCAAGTATGGGCATCATTTGCTGTTCCTTTTGGATTGTGAATTTTGATCCTGAAGGCACCTGATCCCTCTCAGTCACTTTTTAATCAATCCCACATGGAGATAAGGTATATTTTTCATTATCAGATAGATTTGTCTGGATCCTTAACTCAGACTTTTTGATGGTACACTAAGGGCATCTTCTTTTATTGCAGATAAAAATCTTTTCTTTGGTCATCTGCAGTAACAGTCTAAAACTAAACAACTGCCTATTATTGCCTATGGCATAATTTTCATCTGTAACAACTTTCATGGGCACAAATGATATACATATTAAGGGAGAGTAACCTTTTGGATTGGAGCCTGATACATTCATTGCCATGTGGGTGAACTAAATTTTCTGGGAGGGCCATTGTGCTTTTTTTTTTTCTTCTGAGAATGTGTGTGTGTGTGTGTGTGTAATCAAATACATACTAGTGCCTGACATTTATATGACAATTTTAACATTTATAAAATACTTTGCATGCATTATCTCATTTGAGCTTGGGGTCTATTTTACAGAAGTAGAAACTAGGACTCCAAGGAGTAAAGTGACTAACTCATGGTCACATAGCTAAATTATCTTTGGTAGGATTTGAACTCTGATCTTCCTGATTCCTAACTCTAGCAGTCTTACCCACTGTACAAGGCAGCCTTCATTAAATTAAAACTAACTTAATAAAATGTATGTAAAAAAAACAAAGGCTTTTGGAGTGCATTGCTGCATTTTTTGTGAAATAGAAATCAAACCACTTTTCTGAGTAGATCCTTTTTTAAGGTGGGGAGGGGTAGTGGGGGTGGGGGTGGGAAGGGAGATTTAGAGATTGAGTTTTCCTATGTCGCCCAGGCTGGAGTACAGAAGTTTACTCATAGGCCAAGACCTACTCTAATCACTATAAGAATTTTGACCTGTGCCATTTCTGACCTTAGGCAAGTTTGCCCTTCATTAGACTATTTAGTGTCTACTTGGGTTCCAGGGGCTCACCACATTAATGCCAAATTTACTTCAGAAAGTTCAGACACCAGATGGGCTTAGCCCATTGTAGCTCAGAACTCCTTAGCTCAAGAAATTCACCAGCCTCAACCATCCCAGTACCTGGCATTACAGTTATGGTCATGCCCAGCTATTGAATGAATTTTGCTATACTTAGCCATGCCAAATACATTGTTGAATGTTAAGTAAATAATGATAATGCCCATCTTGGACAAATTTAGATTTGTGATGAATAAATAGAACAGAATTGCGATGAATAAGTTTGCAGACGTGTTTTAATAGCCTAAGACAAGGAGTAGAAATAAAATTTAAGTTCTAGCATATAATTTTCCATTATTTTAGCTTGTCACTCTTCATATAGATCTCATAATGAACAAAATAAGAAACATATAGAAAATGACTATTCTAAGTTTGGACAGCAGATTAGACAATGGACAAAAAGTAACCAGCACAGGCCCAAGACTTGTCTAAGCCTATAGCTTAGACTATTAAGAAATTTGCAGGCTGTCTTTTAGTCCCATTGAATCTAAGAAATTTGCCAATTCAAGGACAGCTCAGTTGCATAAAATTGCCATTGCCTCATTTGCCCCTTGATACTTGAGCCTGTCTTTAATAATTATAACTAGTTACATAAATTTCTCACTTTAAAATGGTTTTAAATTTTCTTCTCAGTCTTCCAGTTTTGAAATGTTAGTGATATCCTCTTAGCAAGTTAGCCATATGTCCATGTTCCAACCAGTACGTGCAGTTTTATTTAAATTTCTGAGAATCCATTCATTCATTCAGCAAATCTCTACTGAATAGGAGATTGTGTCTTCACTACAAGTGTATCCCAATTTTAAGGAGGCCTGATCCATTAATCCAAATGTACAAAATAGATAAATTTGGCCAGAGCAGGAGATTATTTGAATTACCAAAAGATTCCTTATTTTGCAAAAACATTCACTACAAGGTTTCTTTCAGATAAGAACAAGAAAGGGATAAGTCTGTGGACTAGGAAGGATGGTGTTAACATATGAAAGAGAGAGCACCAAATTATTCAATTCCTATTTTCCTTCTGTTTTCTCTGTGAATGGAAAATGATTGAAACCCCAAATTAGTGAAGAGTTAGTTGAGAGAGCATTTGACTGCTCTTTAAAAAAAAAAAAAAAGAAAAAACCCACCATTCCCAATCCTTCAAATGTCTTTGCTGAATTATTTACTATAAGTAGTTTTTGAGGAATTGTGGGGAAAATTAGATACATGAAGGCTGGAGATGGGCAAATGTTATCCTAATTTTCTTTCTTTTTTAAAAAATCAGTCAGCAAGCATTTATTAAGCACTTACTAAAAGTTTACAGAATGCAGTTGTGTATTGTGTGTATTTTATTTTAATTTTAAATTCTGTCATTAACATCTAGCCTAAAACTGGCTTGGCTGTCACATCTTAAGAAATACTCAACCCCAATTCCTTTCCTTAACTTTATCCTTGTCTAGGATGGAAGCTAGACAAAGACACTCAAACTTCTAGGTTTGTTGGTCCAATTTTCACAAAGGGAAAAAAAAGTGAATTCTGGAAATGACCCTAGTAAGCCTACTATTAATGACTCTCATATCCAACTGTCCATGTCTCTCTCCTCACTACTTATCATCCACTGCCAATTTCACCTTTCCAATTAGATTTTCCATAGGTATCTCAAACTCATCATGTCTAGAATAGAAATTCATTTTCTTTCCCCCCACTCTATACTTCCCCATTTCTGTCAAAGGCAGCACCATTCTTCTAGGCACAATTTTGCAGTCATCCTTGACTCTTAACCTTTACTCACTCCATATATCTGGTCAATTGCCAAATCTTGTCCACTGTGCCTCCACAACCTCTCTGGCATCCTTCCCCTTCTTTTTTTTCCATTCACACCATAACCAGCCTAATTGAAATCCTCTTCAAATCTTATTTGTATTGGTGGCAATGGCCTCCTACTTGATCTCCCTGCCTCAGGTCTCTCCTTCTCTCCAGTCCGTCATCCACATAGCATTCCAAGTACATTTTGAATTCATAGAAAGAAGAATTTTCTTTTTGAAAATGAAATTAGCTTGCCTGTGAGAGATGATTTCATTGGAGAAGTAAAGATTTGATGACCACTTGCCTGGGATTTTGTAGAGATGGGTTGTAATATATTACCTTCTACCCCTAAGAAAATAAAAATTTTATGATTGTAATGTGCCCTAGTATAGTAAATTTTGAACAAGATTTGATAAAATTGCATGTAAGCTTTAAAAACAAATCTACATATAAAATATAGTATACATGTATTTTGTGGAGGCAACAGAAGCAACTAGGATGTTTTTGTAAAGTCCTGACCGGTAATGCTTTGTTTTATTTTTATCATGGAATATAGATTTCCTTTTAAAAGATAATCCAACTTTTCAAAGTTTGACTCAGAGGTACTACAGAAATTTTTGTTTTCATAAACTAAAAATTAAAATGGAGGAAGTATTTTTGAGATAGGTTAAAAATTTCATATACTTGGGAATTGTATACTTTTCTCTATGTTAAAAAAATTTTGGATCCCTTTAAACAACAATAATAATATTTAATATTTATATAGCACTTTAATGTTCACAAAGGTCTTTACAAAAATGGCATTTGAACTTCACAACAGCCCTGGGAAGTAGATGCTATTATTATCCCCACTGACAGATAGAGAAACTGAGGCAAACAGAAGTGTCTGTGAGTGGATTTGAACTCAGAGTTTCCTGACTGAGTCCAGTGCTCCATCCACTGACTCACCTTTAGTGAGTCCATTTAGTTCCAAAATTGTAAAACTAGTATTAATGGGTATGTTCAGGACTATAATATTTCTCATACTTAACGTATCCCTTTCAGTGGTATTGCCTATAGAAAATGAATTTATACTTGCTAATGTATTTTAAAGAACATCTGATCTCTAAGGCCCTCCAGATTGTCACCAAGAGGGCGTTACTGTATGTTAGTGTAGAAATGATGGGAACTTTTCCAGGAAGTAGCTATTCCCTCCTGGAGTCTATGCTAAAGAAAGGGAAAACTGGGCACACTCAGGCATGCACTCTAGAATTTTAAAGAGCCAATTTGAAGAGATTGAGACAAAGGATATGCAGGATCCTGTAGAACAGAAATTCTACAGGGGAAATAAGCTAAGGGAGGGTGGGCTATGTTCAAAAGGTGACAGGGAGGGAAAAAACCATGATGAATGCAAAAGTGTGGTACAGTCCTGTTAAGAATAGTGTCAGAAGGCTAGAGTTCACAGTGTGCAGACGCTATTGAGGACAGGAATGGTTTTATTAACTATGGTGAGGGAAAGAAGAAGAGCAAATTAGGGATAGGATCATTGCTCCTTGTGGGCACTAACAGAGAGAAGGGAAAGCTATTTAATTTCCTAGTTTGCTCTGTTTCCGCTGCAAAGGAGGATGACCTTTGGAAAAGGACAGAACAAAAATGGCTGCCAGGGAACTGATCTCTGAAATATGTAAGGAAATAGTAAGGGAGGACTTTTTAACCCTTGAAAAATCCAAGTCACTTGACTTAAATGGATTACATCTTTCAGCTACTTAAAGAACATGTGCCTGTTATTATTGCGTGGGTTGTTGTCTGGTTAACATGGAAATGTCTTAACTTTCTGTACCCTGATGTAATAAGTTATCCAATATAACTGGTTTTGTCTAATCTTCAATTTTAAAATGATCAAACCTTCAGAGCTAGTTTCGTCTCTATGTCTTCCATTTTCTGCTTAAGTTTCTAACCTATGTAAGGGTGATCATCCCCTTCATCCTTCAAACATTTTTGCCCTGACCTATGTTAATATATCCCAGTATTTTCACTCTGCATTAGTAAGGCTATCTCATTTAAGTGGCATTCAAATGAATTGGTTTTTCCAGCTTTTTAGACTTAGTGGCATCCTCTCCCAGGACTTGACCCACTAATATTCTCTTCACCATGTTTCCGCAGTACTGCCCAATGGCAGAGAACATCATATTGAAAAATCAGCATCAGTGTTAAGACACATTCTGCCTTTGTCAGGGTTCATGGGCATTTAATTTATCTCCTGCCAAAAATTTTAGAAGACTGTGTGGTCAGCCCACCCTCACTAAGAAAACATACACTTCAAAATACATCCTGATTTAATTTCTGTTTCATTTTGACTTCTCATTCCATGGAAATTGTTAAAGTAGTCACAGTGGCTACGCTATTGTATCAGGTGGTCACCAAAACAAATAAAAAAAACAGACTGCAAGAATGGGCCAGACATGCTGGATGGTGGTGGTGGTAGTGGTGGTTGGTGTCCTTTTTAAAATAGTTACAAAGAAAGGTTCACAGGGTGGGGGGAGAGGTATGTTCAGAAGTGAAGGTGCTATAAAAACAAGAGATTTTTTTTTAAGAGAGATGGGAAATAGTAAGAAAATAGATAATCCAAAAAAAGATTGATCCTTTTAAAAAATTAAATTAAATGGGGGAAGGTGCAGTTTAGCACTGGATAATCTCTAAATTCTCTTCATGCCCTAATATTCCATGTTCTAAGGGGTCCTTTCAGCTCTCACATTCTTGCTGTATGTTCTAAGCACAGTCCTTGTTATAATATTATCTACTACATAGCCACTTTCAGCTCTTATATCGTACCCAGAAAAGCTAACATGATCTTGGACTGCATTGAGAGGTATATTGTTTGTTATTGTTCAGTCATTTCAGCTGTGTCCAACTCTTCCTGACCTTGTTTTAGGGTTATCTTGGCAAAGATACTGAGGTAGTTTGCCATTTCCTTCTCCAACTCATTTTACAGATGAGGAAACTGTGGCAAACAGCCCAGAGTCACACAGCTAGTAAATATCTGAGGCTGGATTTGAACTTATGAAGATGAGGCCTTGCAGATTCGAAGGCCAGTGTTCTATCCACTGTGCCACCTACCTGCCCTGTGAGAAGTATAGCTTTCAGGAATCAGTGGGGGTCATTGTTCTGCTGTGCTCTGCACTAGAGAAACCACATCTGGAATATTATGTTCAATTTTAGTCAATTAATAAGCATTTTTTAGGTGCCTACTCTTTGCTAGTTACAGGTGTTAAGCACTGGGGAAAGGCAAAAAACAGTCCCTGCCCTCAAGCTAGAAGAATTCTCTAGAAGCCAGAGAATGCCCACCAAAGGGCAACCAGAATAGCAAAGGACATTGAGTTCATAGTTTATGGGGATCTATTGAAGAAACTGGGGGTGCTTAGCCTCTAGGAGGGAAAAAAAAAACTCCATGGTATTGACTCTGTGAAAGAGAATTGAGAGGACAAAAAGAAATAGATAGAAGTGGAAAAAGAGGCAAATTTAGTCTTAATATAAAAAATAAAACACAAGCTGCCCAAAAGTAGAATGAACTATATCAGTAGGTGATGAATTCCCTTTTCCTTGGAGATCTTCAAGCATAGGCTAGGATTACCACTTGTCAGGTGTGGGGTAATGGGGTTTCTTGTTCAGCTACAGACTGGACCCAAGGTCCCTTCCAACTCCAAGGCTGTAATTCTGTAAAAATTCAGGCTGTTCCATTTCACAGATACTCTTAATTGTGGCATACACAGAGAGCAAAGTGGCACAGTGTGGCTGTCCCCTTAAAGGTTAGCAATATTGTCTGGACAGAGGCTTCCTGTGTCCTTGGCTGACTCTGATCAACACTATTAGTTTAAGGACCAGTCAGATAAGTGAGTGTCCACTATGTGCTAATTTGAAAAGGCTGTGAAGGTTTTCTTGGCTCACAGCTTGGCAGGCTGAAGTAGATAGGTATATGCTGCGTGGTTTTGTGTGAAGTTTTGTTCTGACACCGATCAACAGAAAAGTCAGGACAACAGTGACCATATGTAGCAACCTGAAACATATAGTTGTTAGAGCAACAAAATGCCTAAAATTAAAATTATATTAAATTACAGTTACCCCTTTTATATCACAGGGGTAGGGGTGTGGCATCCCCATGATCTGAAAAATTTACATAAAGTTTTTTGACTCTCCCTTCTTACCAGAGAAGGTCTGAATTTTTTCTTTTTTAATGGGGATATTTGTAGTACCTTATAAAATTTGGGTTGACATTATATAATACTATACATTTATTTTATGCATTTCTGAGTTTCTAAGCTTTTTCTGTGTCATCTGCTGGTCTTTGCATGTTTTCTGCAGCTTCTGCAAACCCCCCCTCCCCAAAACTCCCATTTAATTTCTTATGCTGACCCACAATATATTGAAACTTCAGTGGGGAAAGTCATGATATGGAAAAGATAACTGTGCTGTGCACAGACTGAAGTGACCCTGAACCTAAGTGCAGCATGGTACCCAGAAAGAGTACAGGAGAAGCTTGAGTTGAATCATGCTAGGTGGCATAGTGGGTAGAGTGCTAGGCCTGGAGTCAGGAAGACCGATCTTCATGAGTTCAAATCCAGCCTCAAACACTTACTAGTTGTATGGCCCTGGATAGGTCATTTAGCCCTGTTTGCCTTAGTTTCCTTATCTATAAAATGATCTGGAGGAGGAAATGGCAAATTACTCCAGTGTCCTTGCCAAGAAAACTCCAGATGGGGTCACAAAGAATCAGACATGACTGAAATGACTGAACAGCAACAAAAAAGGACATTTACCCAAGGTATAACCAT
Organism: Petaurus breviceps papuanus; assembly: GCF_028583685.1. NCBI lineage: Eukaryota > Metazoa > Chordata > Mammalia > Diprotodontia > Petauridae > Petaurus > Petaurus breviceps. Next base: position 40,245,538 of record NW_027187391.1, read on the forward strand.
GAGCAAGTCTTGACATTATAATTTAGAACTAAAAAGGATCTTAGAAACATTCTAATCAGGTCCTCTCATTTTATAGAAATGGGAACCAAGGCCTATCCAGGTCAAGTTAAGATGTCCACGGTCCCTTGGATACCAGAATTAGAGTTCAAGTTGAGTGACTCCACAGTCAGGGCTGTTTTCCCTGCACTGTGAAGCTTTCTCATTTTACAGGTAAAGAAACTGAAGCGCAGAAACCTTCAGTGACTTGCCCCGTGTCACACAGGGAGTAAATTTTGAAGCCGTAATTTCAAGGAAGGATTGGATTTCATATCCATTGATCATGAGCCTCGGTTTCCCCATCTGTGAGATCTTACCTCAGAGGTTTCTCGTAAGACTCAAATGATATTTCTCTAAAGTGCTTTGCAGACATAAACTTATGTATAAAGGCTGTATATAAATATTCTAAGTGGTAAGAGACATCCAGGGCCTTGCTGGCAAGTGTTTACCAAACTGGTTCTTGGGGGGGAGAAGATTATGTCTGACATACATTTTAGTGCATCATTAACATTTTCTTCATCGGTTTCTTTAGTCTAGACAATCAACAAAACAATAAATCAAGACCTGATCTCTGTAGCATTTTCTGACTTTTGAGGTATAAATGCTTAACCTGAAATTTTAAGAGTCAACACTGGACCCATAAGAGCTGGGTCTAACACAACCCTGGAGATGTCAAGTAGAATTAATGGCAACTATACTGCTTAATGAATTTTTCTGCAAACACTTTGCATTCCTTTCTTGCATTCCAGTCTTAGATCATTTGTTGCCTCATATATTTAAAAAGATAGCTCTTCAGGGCCTGCCTCAGATAGCACAATTCACTTTCCTGAACAAACATGGTGGCTGTTCCTTTTGAGAGATGGTATGATAACTGACTTAAGCCAAATGTTCTATTTATTATCTTTAACCTTACTTAGCACCTACCTTCCTGTGTGCATCACCTCACAACTCTGGTTCCCACTCAGTTAACACCACCCACACCCACCAACCCACCCACCCACCTTCTGTGAAGAGGCAGACCCTATATTTTTAGCACCAGAAACCATAGAGGTGCTGAGTAAGCTGCTTTCACCTGAAAGACAAGTGCAAATCATTAGTTACCTAGTAGGTTTTTATTAAGTGCACATCATTAGATTTTGAAAAATCCCATTATAAAATGGATACAAGTGCTGTTTTAGTTTGGTGCTTATAGGAGAAAGGAAAAGAAGATATTATTCATTTCTGTGCTATTCACTGATGCATTTTTTAAAAATCTCGAGTTTCTTTTACTATCTGATAGGCTCAAAGACAACTGTTTACATTTGATTTGCAGATCTAAAGTGAAGCACACATATTTTCCTTGGCTTATCCAAATGTTAGAATTAAAAAAAAAATTTTCCATGGATCCTTTAAGAGTGACTACAGTTTAGTAGTTTTACCCATATTGTAATGAATATTCTTTTGTGTGTGTTTTAACCGTGTTAACTTTTTATTATAGCCTTTGTAATCTGTTCATATAAAATCTCACTCCCTTGAGAAATATGGGAAAAGATAAGCAATAAATAGTTATTCAGGAATAGTTAGTTCAGGGAAAACAGTTCCATGTAGATAGAATATTAAGTTGCTTTTTTATTATTTCTATTTATATAGAATATATATTTAAAATATATTTAATGAGAGGTAGAGTAGAGGGCAGGTGGGTGGTATAGTGGATAGAGTGCTAGGCCTGGAATCAGGAAGACTCACCTTTCTGAGTTCAAATCTGACCTCAGACACTAGTTGTGTGACCCTGGGCAAGTCACTTAACCCTGTTTGCCTCAGTTTCTTCATCTGTAAAAGGATCTGAAGAAGGAAATGGCAAACAACTCTTGTATCTTTGCCAAGAAAACCCCAAATGGGGTCACAGAGTCAGACACGACTGAAAAATGATTGAACAACAAAGTTAGCCTTTACAAAGCAGTGCCTTTTTAGTTCTTCAGAAAGTTTCCAGTCCTCAGTTGTTAGAACTATTAGTCAAGAAGAAAGAACAGTGCTGATTTATTTAATTTGTAACCAGGTTGTTTTTTTTGACTGAATTTCAAGGGAGGGGAAGAAGATTAATAATAATATAATATATTATATATAATAATAATAACTAATAAAATAATAACTAACATTTACATAGCACCTACTATGTGCCAAGCACTTTACTATAATGACCTCATTTGGTTCTAACGACAACCCTGAGAGCTAAGTGCTATTATAATAGCTAGCATGTATATAGCAATTTGTTTTCAAAAAATGCTTTGTATATATTATTTCATTTGATCCTCACAACCGCTCTGTTATAAGATATAACTAAAGTGGGGAGAGTAAGTGGCACAATGAATAGAGTACTGGCCCTGGAGTCAGGAGGACCTGAGTTCAAATGCAGCCTCAGACACTTAACACAAAACTAACTGTGTGACCTTGGGCAAATCACTTAACACCAATTGCCCTACCTTCCCCCCTCCAAAAAGCAAAAAGAAAAATCTAAAAAAAAAAAAGATATAACTACTCATATACTCACAGAATGTTAGAACTAGACAGGACCAACTCTTTGGTATGTCTCAAACATAGTAGGCACTTAATAAGTGTTTATTGACTGACTTAAAGATCGCCTGATCTAACCTTCCTCATTTTACAGCTGAAGAAATAGGCTCAGGAAAGTTGAGTGGCATATGGAAAATGACCCAGTGGGTTAGTGCCACCTTTTTAAGCATTCCCCCCTGGTCTTACCTGCATATTGCTGCTTGGCTGATGAAGCTTTTAAATCATTTTAGAAAAAAAAAAATGTCAAGTCAGCATTCTTTGCTTCCTTCCTCCCTCCCCCCACCCACACACACGAAACATTTCTATCCTGATTGTGCCGTTTTTTCCCCAGTTAGCTATAATTATAGGGAGAGGCTTGGTTTGGATATAACCACTAGCTCAGCACTTTTTCCTACTGTCCTGGTGGCTGGTGAGGCCAAAACACAGGGCCATGTAAATGATAGGTCATTGGACGCCTCCAGTTTTCTCCACATCAGCTTCAGTGACTTCGCTTTCCCTTGAGAATAACTAAAAAACCATTTCTTTCTCTCTTTTTTTTAACTTTAAATGCATTTTATTGATATGTTTTGTTCTTTAACATCACCTAGATTCTCCTTGTATCTCTCCCCCCTCTCAGAGCACCATCTCTTATATCCAGGAATGTTTTTTTTTTTAAGAAAGATAAAGAAAAGGGGAAAGAAATTCAGTAAAACTAGTCAATACATCAAAAAAATTCTTATATAGTTAGTATTTTGCATAGCAGGTCTTCCCACTCCCCATAAAATGGAGTGGGAGTGGGGGAGGCTTTCTTCTCATCTCTCTTCTTTGGAGCCAAGCATATTCTTCGTAATTTCTCAGTATTCATTCTCAATATTTTGGTAATTGTTATAAAAGGCTGCGTTCCAGTTTGAGGGTTTTTGTTATAGTTAAATCCTTCTTCAAAAACCTCCTATTTCTTGTAGCCTCTCTGTCACCTGCTAGCTAGTTGCAGTCATTCAGGACCTTAGTACAGTCATTTAAACATTGTAAATTTTTGCATTCTTATTTTTTATTCTCTTGTGTTTAAAATAATAATTCCTAGGTTCCTTTCTCACTAATATTCCTTCTTAATCAACTTGCCCCTCTCTGGAGCATTATCCAGAGTGAGAAGTAAACCTTTAACTATTTAAATAAAGACCACCTCCCTTCACAACAAATTGCCTTCCCCACCAAAATTTCTGTGTGACAAAAATTCTTAACCAATGGCTACCATACAACGTCATTACAGAACAAGGGGAGAATTTGGCATGTCTTTGTAGAACTGAAAGTAGAACCCAGGTCTCCTGAATCCTGAATCTAGTATACTTTCTGCTGTATCACTTGCTTCCCCAGTATTTCTGCTAAGTAATCAGACATTATAGTCTGCCAAGGCCAAACTGGCTGAGTTACCTGGGTTTTGCTTCCAAGTGTGGTGTTGAATAGAAATATTTTGTTTTCTTCTCCAGCCACTAAAGTGAACGTGGGGGGCAGCAGGAGGTCAGAGGAAGGAAATGGAGGAGATAGAGAATGAAATACGAAAGAACAGTGTAGTGTAGTGCCCGGAGAAGCTTAAGGATTCTAAAATGGAACATGGAGGTAGAAATGCTGACTCCTAAGCCTATGCTCAATCCATAATAAGATCTTAATTATTCATTACTTGTAGTTGCAGAAACTTGGTGTTTTCCCAGCTAACCTTGATCTCTCACATTTCCTTCTCTAGATCATTTTACAGAGGGGAACTGAGGCAAACAGGGTTAAGTGATTTGCCCAGGGTCACACAGCTACTATGCGTCCGAGGTCAGATTTGAACTCAGGAAAATGAGTCTTCCTGACTCCAGGCTTGACAGTCTATCCACTGAGCCACCTAGCTGACACTGTTTATCCTTACTATACTTGAAAACTTGAGGTATATGTTAATGAAGAGAAGTCAATATTGGCAGACTTTTGAAATTTTTGAAATAATTTATTTTAAATTAACTTAGCCACTGTTTTAAATTAAATAATTAAATTAACTGAGGTCAGCCTACTTCAAGCCCCTCCCCATCCTAATCCATCCTCCATTCAGCCACTAAAGTTATTTTCTTAAAACACAGGTCTGATCATGTATGTCACTCTCCCCCATCCCTCATCCACCAATAAACACCAGTGGTTCCTGTTGCCTCTAGGATCAAGTATAAATTCCTCTGTTTGGTATTCAAAACCCTTCATAACTCAGTTCTCTTTTCCCTTTCCAGTTTTCTTATACCTTATTCTCTTCCACAAGTCAGATGTCAGATTCAATTCCAGGTCTCTCCTGACTATAAGTCCAGCACTATAATCAAACTTTGTTTCTCCCCAAGTACCTAGCACAAAACTCAAGAGACACTTAAGTGTTCGTGAATGGCAGAACTGATTTGAATTGAATTGACCCAAATTAAAATCTATATTATTTGGGGTATTTATCTTTCCACCAGAATTGTATCTAAGAACTACTGCACCCAGGGTGTCTGTCATTTCATTTGGGGAGAGGAGAAGTTGGCACAAAGGATAGTTTGCCTCAGTCAGATACGGGGAGACAGTCTGCTCCCCAGAAAGTCTGGCCTGTGCCCGTATGGCAAGGCTAATGATCCCAAATTGCCCCAACTCCCTAGTAGGAGATGTGCCTGCATGTGTAGTGGGAGGAGAAGTCCTGGCCTAGGAGATGGAGCACCACAGCAATGGCATCCCCAGGGTAGTGGTCCAGGATTGTATAAAAGGAGCGGGGGTATAGCATGCAAGGGCCATTGAAGGGAGGAAGACATATGCTAGCTCCCATGTCCAGGTACTGGAGCCTCCATCTTACTTACAGCTCTACTTCCCATCTTCTAACTTAAAAACAGATCTGAGTATCTGAAAGTTGATTCCTAGGTTTATTAGAGTCTTCTATAAAATGAGGTCATCCTACCTTGTAATTGTCTTACAGAGACATCTGGAAAAACAAAAGAGAAAATGCATGCTAAGTTTTATTTTTGTAGTGCATTGTTCTTTTTTTTTTCCTTCCTAGGACTGTTTAAGCAAATGAATAGCAAAGGTTGGTGAAGATTTACTTTCAAGATAGGTTGCCTTGTCAATGGAAAGGCCTTTACCTAGATGTGAAAATGCCTCGTATGTCTTTCCATCTTCTGTCATGAGCACAGAAGACCTTTCTACAATATGTCAGGGATGACATTTAGAGAACAGCATGTTATACCATGTGAATGTAGACCTGTAAGGCTACCGCATTGAAAACCACTGAAAAAAAAGACTCTGAGATAGACCCTGCCCCCCACAGCAATACTATCCCCAACCTTACTGTGGAGAGCTCCAGCAGGAGCTCAGGTGCATGTACACACATGAAAAAAGATATTAGTGAAATGGGATCAGAGGTATGTGAAGAGGAAGGATGGTTTTCTATTTTTTTTTCCTCTTGGGTTTGTTTGAAATTTTGTATTAATAGTTTTCCTTTAAAATTCAAAATTGTTTTTTTATTTCTTTTCACTTACAATTACCTTTAAGTTACAAATTGGAATAAAGACTTTTCTCTAACTTTTCTGTAGTCATCCTTGAAAGGATATAATGTAGGATGTACTTGGGTCCTCCACCCAGGCAAAAGTTTAAACAATTTGTAGATGATATGGGAAACTAGAATAATTATGTTCTTCTGGGAACATTCCTGATTTATCCACTCTTAATAGGGAGTCATTCATTTTATTATTCTGACATCATATCTTCATCTGGTGGTAAGGCCTGTCTTTAGTAACAAGAGGTCCAGCCCATACAAGAGCTTAAGTTTCTTCTCATAGTTAATAATCTAGAAATCTTGGGGTTTTTCACTTTCTACCCAGGAGTTGTTATTTTTTTTAAACAAATGTCCCTTGACCCCTCCATTGCCAACTTATCTGTTGCCATTCCTCTTTTAGCAATTGAGTTATATGGTGATAATCTTGGTATTTTCAGTACCTGAAGTACGATTCATGTCTTCAGTAAATATTTGAAGTATTGAACTCAAGTTACTTTCTCAGATTTTTTTTACTCTTTGTACTTTTCACATTTAATTTTAGCATAAACTCTTATTTAAACATAAAACCTCAGGTCATGGAATCATACATTTAGAGCCATCTGGTACAACCCCCTCATTTTATTGAGGAAGAAGCTGAGAATTGCAGAGTTGACTTGCCTAAGGTCACACACAACAATCAAGGGGAAGAATATGATCCACTTCTTCCCCCCACCCCCCATTTTAAAGATACTTGAAACAAATTCCAATTGTTGTGTGATTCAACAAGTTTTTCCTCTTTCAACATAGTTGATTGTGATGCAGGATCAATACAAATAAATAACCAAGTATTTATTGTGTATCCACTAAGAACCAAGTACAGTGTCAGATACTGAGAGTAAGTAACAGGGGGAGGAGAAACAGATAATAGTATTCTTTGTGTATGAGCTGTTCTTTCTGATGTTGAATAATAATAATAACTTACATTCGTGTAGTGTCTGGAGCGACTAGTTGATGGCATTGGATAGAGTGTCAGGCCTGAAGTCAGGAAGGTTCATCTTTCTGAATTCAAATCTAGTCTCAGACACTTAATAACTATGTGACCGTGGACAAGTCAATGTGTGTGTGTGTGTATGTGTGTACATACATGCATATACATATATATGCATATACATGGGCACTACTAAATATCTTCCTTTCCCAGAAATCTGTCTCTTACCTTCCTGTCACAGTGTCCAAAGTTCTTCACACTGAAATCACTACGTGATTTCAGAAAGCTCCCATTAAATATGGAAGTAATAGCTAAATATAACTTTAAAAAATTTATTTTTAATTAACTAATAGCTTGGACTGTTAGGAAAAAACATTGGGCTGAGACTTAGGAAACCTGAGTTCAGCAGTATACTAGTAAACATTTAACAACTGTCTTCTCCTCCCTCCCCCAAAAATAACCAGTACAGACTTTTAAGTTCATTCTGCATTATTAACATTTTTCCATTACTTTTTTAAATCTAGACAGTCAGCAAAACAATAAATAAAGCCCTTTGCTAGATATCTGATGTATAAAAGTGCTCACCCTGAATATTTAACCTTGGCTCTCAGAGTTGGCTTCAGTATACCCTTGCCTAAGTTCTGGCTTTGACTCTTCCCTTGGCTATAGGTGTGACCTTGGGAAAGGCCCTCGCCTTTATGCTTCTCCCATAAAACGTGTTGTATTTGGTGATTTCAGATTTTATGTAACTATGAAAAAGATGAGGAAGATCCTAAGGGAATTAGACATGGGGATAAACTAGAGAAAGAAGTGGGATTAAAAGATCATGAGCATGAGATTGTACAACACAGCGTTGTGGGGAAGCCAGAGGGCACAAGATATCTCATGCCATGGGGCTGGAGGGGCCGGTAAAGGGGGTGAGGGAGTTGCCCAAAACAAGTCTCCTTCACAATTCAAGCTTTAACCAGTTATGACCCTGGGAAGCTTACTACCACAAGATGAACGACATCCTCTGATACTGAAAGAATTGTCGGATATGACTGCTGAGGCCCTTTCAGGAATATTTGAAAGATGATTAAGAGAGGTGGGAGTGGGGAGGACAGGGAGGGAAGGGAAGGGAAGGGGAGGGGAAGAAGCACCACAAGTTTAGGGAGCAGCAAATGTCCAGATTTCCAAAAAAGAGAAGAGAAGAGAATTTATAAACTATAGGTCAATGAGCTGGATTTTTAAAAAATTATTTATTTTATTCTGAACTTAAGAAATAAAACAAGTATTTCCATAACATAGTAGAATGGGAAGGGGGGGGAGGATAATTGTATGTGAAACTGAAAATCTATTATGTACAACTTGTTATTCCTTTTAAATATATGATAAAGTTATCGTGTAACTTTTTACCCTTTTTTCTTCACTTCTGCAGCACCCCCTACTGCCCTAGAAATGGCTACCATTAGACACAATTGTGTGTATGTGTTTATATGTATGTGTGTGTGTGTACATATGTGTATGGGTATGTAAAACCCTTCTATATATCTATTTATCAGTTCTTTCTCTGGATACAATTTCTGTCTTTCTTCATATGTCCTTAGTAGTTAATTTGGGTATTTATAATAGTCAAAATTACTTAATTACTCAAAGTTGTTCTTAAAACAATATTGTTGTTACTGTATACAACGTTCACTTGAAAAAAAAAAACTAATGAGCTTGACTTTGAATGGTTTATTAAATAGGTGGTTAATGAACATCTAGAAAGGTCATGTAGATGACCGCACCAATCCAGTAAGCTTCATCAAAAGTAGACTATGCCAGGCTATCCTTATTTCCTTTTTTGACTAAGCTGATAAATCAAGGGGATGCTGAAGATATGATTTACCTGAATTTTAACCAAAACTTTGATAAGTCCTTGGTGTTCTTATAGAAAAGATGGCAAGATTTGTGTTAGATGGTAGACCATTGTGGAACTGGTTGACTAGTCAGACCTAAAGAGTAGTTTTATGGTTCAATATCATCTTGGCAAGAAGAATAGAGAGCTACCCACAGATTTATTTGGCTTGTTTTATTTTACATTTGTGTGTGTGTGTGTGTGTGTGTGTGCGCGTGTGTGTGACTGACTCATTAAAAAGTATAGATGGCCTGCTTATCAAATTTGCAGTTGATACAGAGCTGGGAAGTATAGCCAAACAACTAAATGACAAAACCAGGATCTAAAACTATCTTGATTTGATAGACCATTGGGCTGAATCTATTAAGCTGAAATCTAATAGATGTGAATATAACACCAAACTCAGGTTCAAAAAATGACTTCACAAGAGCAAGATTAGGGAGGCAAGGTTAGAGAGTAGTTTATCTAGAAAAAAAAATGCAGGCTTCAATCTAAATATGAGGGAAGGAAATAAACATTTATATAGCACCTACTTGTCCTAACCACTATTCACAAATATTATCTCATTTGATCCTCAACGCTGCAAGATGAGGATGCTGAACAGGAGTTAAGTGACTTGCCCAGGGTCATACAGCTAATGCTTATTTGAGACTGGATTTGAACTCTGGTCCTTCTGACTCCAGCTCCAGCACTCTATCCACAGAGACACCTAACTGCTTCAAATGAGTCAATAGTATGATACAATTTAAGTAAGACATTGAGAAAAGTAGAGAGTGAAAGGGCAACCAGGATATGGAAAAGCTTTGAATCCAGACCCAAGGGGACATGCTTTGTGCAAGTATTTGAAGGGCTAGTATGTGGACAAGAGATTAAACTTGTTCTGATTGGTGTCAGAGGATAGAACCAGCATTGTCAGAAGATGGAAAGAAGCAAATTTAGGCAAACTGATGCTGGGCAAATCTTCCTAAAATTCAGAACTATCCTGTATATGTGAAGTGAACTGTCTTGGAAGGTAGTGATTTCTACCTCATTAGAGGTCTACAAGTAGAATCTGGATGACCATTTGTTAACTCCCTTCCATCTATTCTTTTTTTTTTTTTGGAAGGCAGTTAGGGTTAAGTGACTTGCTCTAGTCACACTAGGTCACACTAGTCACATGGCTAGTAATTGTGTCAAGTGTCTGAGGCCGGATTTGAACTCAGGTCCTCCTGACTCCAGGGCTGGTGCTCTATTCACTGCGCCACCTAGCCACCCCCACTCTTCCATCTATTCTGTATTTGTCTTATATGTACCCAATTATTTGTCTGTGGTCTCCCTGATTAGAACATAAGTTCCTCGAATTCAGGGACTGCTTTTCTTTTTTCTTTATATACTCAGGCATAGTGCCAGACAGTGTAACTGTTAAATAAATGGTTGTTGATTGAGTGATATGTTATAGCACAATGAATGTTTCAGGCCATTGCTAAGAGGTACCTGGAACTTTTCCTGCCCCTGGTGAGGGCAAGAGGAGAGGGAAGCCAGGTACTCGGGTTGGCATGACTGTGAAGGCTCCTCTTCAAATCGGAAACTTGTAGAATTGTTTATGGGGGACACATTGCTACTGCCTTCATTCAGTGTGTGATCAGTTATTTCTTTATAGGATTCCTCAACCAGAGCCGTTTATTAGCTCCCTGTGAATAACTAACATCTAATCTGTTATTGGATTCACAGTTTAGTTTTTGTTGCAAATTGTACCCCACGATTTTTATTATTATGATCATTTCTATTTGACTTTTGCAGATGTCAAGACATTTACATGACTTAATACGGTTTCTTTTTCACATTGACTAAGAGCCCAGTAGTCATTGCCTTCTTAACTGTAAGCAGATGGGAACAGGGACCTATAAGAAGAATTTTCTAAGTTCTTCTTACAAGCAGTGATGGCTTTCTCTCTCTTTCAATGTGTGGTTTGTATACCAGCTTATTTTTTTTTCCAGGCTGTTTTTTGCCTTCAGTTTTAGCACTACATGAGGTGGGGAGAGACTTGACCCAGGAAGACCCACCAGAAGTCCAGTGCAATAATCTAGGCGAAAGGGTGAAGAGGGCCTGCACCAGGGTGGTACCAGTATCAGAGGAAAGAAGGGAGCATATTCTGAGAGATGTTGCAGAGGAGAAGTCTACAGGCCTTGACTATAGATTGCCCATATGGTTGAGGGGTAGTGAGGAGTCATTGAGTGTCAGAGTTGACAAGAGGTCATCTAATTTGGTAAAGATGCTAGCCTGAGGGCCTGGGAGGATGGTGATGCCTTTGACAATAACTGGAAAGTCTAGAGTGGGGAGGAGAGGGTTTAGGGGGAAGGTGAAAATTACTGTGAAGCCACTGAAAGGTTTTGGTCAGAGGAGTTACATGAAAATTTTGGTTTTACTTAGATTAATCTGGTAGTTGTATACATGTTGTCAGCTTCTGGCTTTCCACTTTGTAGATTATGTACATAGGCTGGACCTGACTCCTTACCCCAAGGCCAGTGTGGGTCTCCTTCCATTACTCATAATCCTTCTGCCCATATAATTTAGCAAGCACTTTCCTTGAGGATTTGAGACCAGTTCTTCCTGCACCAGGAGTATCCCTTCCCAGCTCAGCAGTCTACAGACTGCCCACCTATCACCATCTAGAGCTGTTCCTTTTTGCAGAAAAGGATAGATCTGGCAAGAAAAAAATCTAGTCATTGAATGTCAGAGATGGCAGGTCATCTAATTTAACCTATACCTGAAAAGGGATCCCCTCTCTAACACATCTGATAAAATGCTCATCCAGCTTTGGCTTAAAAACCTCTGTCTTCTGAGGCTACCCATTCCACTTTTGAATAATTTGAATTATTAGGAAGTTTTCTGTTGTTGCCCCATTGAAATTCTATTCATTGTTCCTAATTCTGAACTCTGGGGCCCAGAGCAATAAATTAGTACAGTTCAATTCAAATCAATAAATACTTATTTAGGGCCTACTATGGGCAAGACATTCTGATAGGCCCTATGGTTACAAAGGCAAAAACTACAAATACTACCTGCTTTCAAGGAGATTATATTCTATATATTCAGAATACAATCTCCTACTAACTGAGGGCTATAACATGCATATAGAAAAGGAATACAAGTAATTTAAGGAGAGAAAAAAAACACTAATGGGGGGTAGAGAGAATGGCGTTTCAAGAAAGATTTTCTGGTAGAAGTAGGAGCATAGCTGAGCCATGAAGGAAACAAAAAATTCTAAGAAGGCAAATTTGAGGAGGGTGTATGTTCCAAGCTTGGGAGTTGGAACAGGAGAGCACCACAGCCTGTGCAAAGGTATGGAGGTGGGAGATGGCATTTTGAATTTAAAAAACATTAATTAGATGTCAGATAGAACATTTAGTGCATGAAGGGAAATGATATGAAAGAAGTCTGGAAAGAGGCTAGAGCCAGACTGTGAAGGGCTTTAAATACCAAGCCCAAGGAAGCAATGAAGATTCATTCATTCCTGAGAAGAAAAGACTATTTTGGCAGCTTTGTGGAAGATATATTGGCAAAAGGAGATATTGGAGGCAAGGAAAACACTGCCCATTGCAGTAGTTCAAGAAAACTATGATGAGATATGAACTGGGTGGAGGGGGCTGCCATATAAATAGAGAGGAGATTGGTGCAAGAATTAACAAGACTTAGGTACTGATTAGAAACAGATTGGAGGGGGATAAAGAGCCAAAGAGGATTCCAAAGGTTGCAGACCTGGATGACTGGAGGGATAGTGGTACCCACAGCAGGGTACTCTCCTTTAGAGAAGTGACAGAATCAGTTTAACCACTTCACAATAGCCTTTCCAAAATCTGAAAATCATATTCCCCATAATCCTTCTCCTCTAAATCTTCTTTTCCTCAGGCTCAGCATCCCCAGACTGTCAAATGGCTTATCAATACCCTTCCTAAAATGCAATTCTCAGGACAGAACATAATGTTCTGGATAGAGGCTGAACAGAACACGAAGTACAATGGGTCTATTGTTCCCTTATTCCTGAAATTTTTGTCTGTCTTAATGTATATAGCCTTAGATGACTTTAGCTTTCTTATCTGGCTACAGGCAGGTGGTGCAGTGTTTAGAGCCCTGGGTCTGGAGTCAGAAAAACCTGACTTCAAATTCAGCCTCAGCACTAACTAGCTGTGTGACCACTGAGCAAGTCAACTGAATCTCTGTCTGCCTCAGTTTCTTCAAATGTAAAATGGGAGTAATAATAGCACCCACCTCCTAGAATTGTTGGAAGATCCAATGAGGTAGTATTTGTAAAGCACTTATTAGCACAGCCTGTTTTGTGATAGGCAGTTAATAAATCCATCCTTCCCTGTTCTCTCCCTCCCTCTCTCCTTCCTTCCTTCCTTCTTTCTTTTCTTCATTCCTTCCTTCCAATTACACTAAAGATTCAGATTGACCTACTCCCCTCATTTTGCTTGTGACAAAACTGAGATTTCTTTCAAACTCTCAGCTAAAAAGCAACCAAGTTGGAATGTAAGCCATCACATATTTTCCTGGCATTCTTCATCTTTGTTATTGGAATGAGAGAAGCAAGCCGTTCTTTTAAAATAAATGTAAATCCAAAGCATTTTTATTATCACTCATTAAGTTTCTAAGATTTTAAAAAAGTGAACCCTGAATTGAAAATTCACAAGGATATAACCTTGTCTAATTAGACTAAAGTAAATGAGAATTCTTATCTTCTTTATTGCCATCATCATCAGAAACATTAATCACCTACGGGATGAAAAACTGTGCTTAGCATGCTAATCCCTATTAAGGATGTTTAAATATGAGCCAAGAATGAGGCTAGTACCTGAGGATTTGGGCCATACTGATGGAGGAAAAGAAAATCGAGTGAGTTTTAAGGGAGTAGTGGGTATTCAAGGCAGATAGAAACTGTCACTTAACTTTCTTGCACTCTTCAAAAGTTAACTGTTAACTCATGCTTATTTATAATAAGAACTGTCTCAGGTTGGAGGCAGGGGAAAGGAAAAAATAAACTTTTGTTTCCTTTTTGTAAAGATAGTATTTCATTTTTTTTCCAATTACATGTAAAAAAAAGCTTTCAACATTCACTTTTATAAGATTTTGAGTTCAAACGTTTTTCTCTATCCCCTCCCACTTCCCCAAGATGGCAAGCAATCTAATATAGGTTATGCATGTACAATCACAGTAAACATTTTCACATTGGTCATATTGTAAAATAAGAATCAGATAAACTTTTGTTTCTTTAGACGAGGTTCTTAACCTGGGATCCATGAACTTGTTATAGATAGGGAGATATGTAGTATATATACATATATATGCATGCACATATATACATACATATATGCACATGTGTACAGTGTATATGCAAATATATTGCTACAAAGGAAAACAAGTATATTGAAATTGAATTTCAATTAATTATATTAAAATACAAATATGTTGAAATATATTGTAATATATAACAAATATACAGTATTATATATTATTGATATAATTATAATATTTTATGGTAAATATAAGTATATATTACACTATATTTCATGTGTATTATATTTCAATGTAATTGTTTTATAGAAATAAAGTTATATTAACTTTCAATATAGTTCCTTTGTAGTTTTATACATTTTAAAACATTCTGAGAAGAGGTTCATAGGCTTCACCAGATAGCCAAAGGGGCCCAGGATGCACACAAAAATTAAGAACCTCTGCCCTTAGATGAACATCCAAATATAGTTTGATACGGTTTGATTTCTCTAGAGGAAGCAGTGTGGTATGGTAGAAAGATTTCTGAATTTTGGAGTCAAATCTAAATTTGAACCTTGATTCAAGGCTCAGCTCTGCCATTTTTACTACCTTTGTGACCTTTGGCAAGTCAATTTACCTCCCAGGGCCTTAGTTTCCTCCTCCTCCATAATATGTTCAAGTTGGATTTGACAACTTCTAAGGTTTCTCCTAGCTCTAAGCCTAGAATCTTCTGTGCCCTTTTCTCTTGTTACTAGCCCTGTACCTGATTATTTTTTTTGTCTCATGAAACCTCCATTCTTCCTGCCTGTGAATACCGCATTTGTTGTTTTTTTCTTCTTGGTCAATACATGATAAATTTAAAATCAGCAGTGTGGGGGACAGTAAGTATCCATTTTATTTTTCTTTTGTGGTGTATTTACCTTTACAGAGATCCAGAGCTTCATTATTTTCTTCTATCTTTCCAGTCAGAACTGATTCATTACAAGTTAAAGGTAAATCCATGTACTACGCAGCATAAACATTTTATTTGGTAAAACTTGAATATTTGCAAGTAAAATAATGTATGTAGGAGAGTTCACTCAGTTGTACCAGAGCTGACAAATCACATGTGCACAAATCACACATGCACACACACACATACACATATTCACGTATGCCCTCTCAAATCTTCATATCATATAGCTTAATTTACCCATTTTTCATGTTATAAGGATTATATTTTTTTCTGGGTGTAGCTATAATCAGAAGGAGATGTGAAATGTGAGAAAAAGTGAACTTTGGGTTCTCTGGAGGCATGTCCTTTCGTTCCCATCCTATTCTCCCTATGATCAGCCTATAATTGACATGGTTCTGCTCCTCTTGGAATTTAGATTACTTTCCCTTGGCTCTTGTAACAGGAAGCACCCTAGCACACTCAGGATAGCCTGCTAGCGCAGGTTCTTTGATCTACCTTTCTAAAGGAAAGACAGCTTTAAAGGGGTTAACGATCTTTAATTAATAGACAGATAAGTAGAAAGAAGTGAATATTCAAGAAAGAATCCAACAGACAGGGCTCCAACTGTCTGAAAAAAGTAATACCACTTCCTACATACACTACTGAACTGGGAGAGCACCAATATCTAGTAGTAGGGAGGGAGGGAAGTGGGGAGAGGAGTGGGAAGCAGGGGGCAGGGTGAGGAGAGGCTCTTAACAAATGGCTACTCAGAGTTTGGTCCAGGAAATCAAAAGGACCTTCTCATAAGCAAGCTCCCAAAACAAAATGCCAACATTTCAAAATATATAACAAAGACTTGGCTTAGAGCCAGAAGGCACAAAAATCCTACTTGACTCAGCACAGCTGTGAATTATCAGGGTTCAAAAAAGATTAATCCTGCAGATGTTTACAATTTAGTCTGAGCCTGGGAAACTGAACTCCCCCAAAAATCCCACCTTATGGCAGCTAGGTGGCACAGTAAATAGAGCACCAGCCCTAGAGTCAGGAGGACTTGAGTTCAAATCCAGCCTCAGACACTTAACACTTACTAGCCATGTGACCTTGGGCAAGTCATTTAACCCCAATTTCCCTGCCTTCCCCCCTCCAAAAAGGCAAAAAAAAAACAAAAATCCCACCTTGATTGAGCTTACAGCTCTTAATGTAACTTTGTCTCTGATTTCTCAGACATGCTAGATTCAAAACATTCATCTTCAGATTTTTACACCAGCTCCATCAAGTAGGGGCTAGACCAGGAAACTGAATAACCCTTTCCAAGGAGAAGTCTCAGGCCAAATCAGAAGGCCCACATGTGAGTCCTAGTTTTCCCTGACACTTAAATCGCTGTTTCGCCTTGATTTCCTCTTTTGTCATATGGAAATAATATACTTAACATTCTTTCATAGGGTAGCTTGAGATAAAGTTTGTGGAAGCACTTGGAATCGCAAAGGGTTGCATTATTACACTGCTGTGTTTTTTAATAGTTTCTTGGGATTTTTTTTTTGTTCCTTTTTAAGTTGTCCTGTACTTTCCTCCCCAACCTTCTGTCTGGGACCAAGAAACTTGAAAGTAAGATTCCATATTGGGAAACATAACTGACTCTCTCTTGAAGTTCATTTGCTTATGGAACTTCAATTTGACAAAGTTCCTCTTTGCTCTAGAGAGAAATGGAATTTTAGAGCCAAAAGGAACCATAGAAATCACCTGAGCTGGCCTAAATTTACCTCATCATTTACTCCCTCTGGTTAGTCAGTCATAAATTCCTGTGAATACTACCTCCAAATTATCTCATATCTAGGATTATCCTGATATTGTAGTTGGAAAGGCAACCTGAAATCACCTACTTAAACACCCTCATTTATTGATTTATAGAGTAACCTTATCTATCCATATTTATATATATGTATATATTCATATGTGTACATAAATCTA
Organism: Petaurus breviceps papuanus; assembly: GCF_028583685.1. NCBI lineage: Eukaryota > Metazoa > Chordata > Mammalia > Diprotodontia > Petauridae > Petaurus > Petaurus breviceps. The sequence goes on from NW_027187391.1 coordinate 40,262,636, forward strand.
TATTCATATATGTGTAATATATAGGTACTTATAGATAATTTTCCCAAGATCACCCTTGAAAATAGGGTCAAAGCTCTGGTTAAGATAGAGCTACAGTGGGAAAGAATGCTAGGTTTGGAATAACCCGGGTTCAAATCCTGGCTCTTCCATTTGTTTGATACTTTTTGTTCATTCTTCAAGGACCAGTGAAATGCCACCTCTTCTATGAAAGTCTGAGCAGCTAGTTGGTGTGGTGGATAGTGTTGGGCTTAGAGTCGGAAAGACTCATCTTCCTGAGTTCAGTTCTGGCCTCAAGACACTTACTAGCTGTGTGACCCTGGACAAGTCACTTAATCCTATCTGCTTCAGTTTGGTCATCTGTAAAAGGAGCTGGAGAAGCAAATGTCAAATCATACTCCAGTATCTTAAAACCCCAAATGAGTTTATTTTGTATCTCTCAGAAGCAATGGGATCTGGCATGCTGAGAACAGGTTACCTCAGACCATGTGATTCTGGGCAAATAATTCAATCTTTCAATATTCTGGGTAATTGTAACACTATGTATAAGCTTCAAAGAAGTGCCAATCTCATTGGTAGGGGGATTTTCCTCACCTGGGAGTTCCCTATGGCAGTGAAATCACACATCTAGTACCTATCCCTACTCCCAGTGGCATCTAATAATTCTGTTTTGTATCACAATTATTTGTATGTATTTTATCTTCCCTAGACTTAGAAGTTTATGAGGTCAAGGACTGTTATAATTTTTTAAATCCTCCATAGAGGGGTGTATAGGTGGTGCAGTGAATAGAGCACTGGCCCTGGAGTCAGGAGGACCTGAGTGTTCAAATCCAGCCTCAGACACTTAATACAAAACTAGCCATGTGACCTTGAGCAAGTCACTTAACCCTGAGTGCCCTACCTTCCCCTCTCCAAAAAAAAGCAAAAAAAAAAAAAAATCCTCCATAGTGCCTGGCCAGTTCTTTGCCTAGTAGAAGCTCAATAAATATTTGTTAAATGGTTGAATGAATGAGGAAACTGAGGCCCAGAAGAAGTAATTTACCTGCCTAAGGTCATAGGACCATGGATTTTGAGGTAGAAGTGATCACCCCCCCATTTTTTGTTGTTGTTTAGTCATTTTAGTTGTGTCCAACTCTTTGTGACCCCATTTAGGTTTTTAAGATATTAAAATTAAAATCAAAAGTGGTTTGCCATTTCCTTCTCCAGCTCATTTTATAGATAAAAAAAAAAAAGTGAGGGAAGTAGGGTTAAGTGATTTACCCAGGGTCACATGGCTAGTAAGTATCTATGGCTATATTTGAATTCAGTTCTTCCTGACTCCAGGACCAGCATTCTATCCTGTACCATTGCTGCCCCTCATTTTACAGATGGGGAAAATGGGCCTGGGAAAGATTAAGATCTGGTCAAAGTCGTACAATTCATGTGTGAGGCAGAGTTTGAATTCAGGTCTTCCAGGTCTTCCTTACTCCAATAGAACCTAGAACTCTATGCACTGTACCACCTACATCAAGACAGTGGGAAGAATACAGGGATCCTAACTCCCCAATTGAGAGCATGATAAAGTGGAAAAGAGCCTGGATTTATTTGGTTGTCAGAAGACCTGTATTCACATCCTGTTCCCCTCCTTCCATTAGTACTGTGTGATGTTGGGGACATCACTTTATTTCTCTTTCTTTTTGTGGTTTCAGTTGTAAAATGATGTGTTTGGTCCCTTCCAGACCTAGATCTGTGACTACACTTCTTGCTGTAGTCTGTTTTTTTGTGTTTCATAAAAAGGGCAGTAATAAAGTATCCATCCCAGTAGAAGGAATGAAAATCTCTAGGCTTAAATGCTGTGTGAGTAATTCCTTGGTTTTCAGAGTATTAGCTTCCTTGGAGGAGGAAGACAGTATGGAGACAGTTTTTAGGCTCCAACACCACCAAACTTAAGTAATTTGAAAGATGAAGATGAGACTGCATCTGGCCTGCCTGCAAATTACAGTATCTGACATACCAGTGGTTCCCATCTTTCTGAAATCTGTCACAGAAGTCTTGTTTTTGCTCTGCACCAAAGCTGTCTGGCATTGGGGGGCCGAGAGGGTGGGGTGGGATGGAAGGGGTAAGGTGTTGGGAAAATGTAATTTCTTTCAAAAATACAAATTCAATTCTTCAAGATGAAAGGGTTAGGCTACTTTAGAGAAAGTTACCCTGGCTTTCTCTAGCTACAATGCAAAATAAGAGTTACATTGTTAAGACCTAAGCTAAGGCTAATTTGCTTCATTTGAATCTGAAAGAGAGCCCACATCCTTCCTGTTGCCCTGTAAAGAAGCTGAAAAGGAGAAAACAGATGTATTAATATGTATTATGCTCCCCAGACTCCCTTACCCCAATGGCTCCCCCTGCCCCTCTGCCAACATTCATTCTCTCTCTCTCTGTCTCTCTCTGTCTGTCTGTCTCTCTCTCTCTCTCTGTCTCTCTCTCTCTGTCTCTCTCTCTGTCTCTGTCTCTGTCTCTCTCTCTCTGTCTCTGTCTCTCTCTCTCTCTCTCTCTCTCTCTCTCTCTCTCTCTCTCTCTCTCTCTCTCTCTCTCTCTCTCTCTCTCTCTCTCTCTCTCTCTCTCTCTCTCTCTCTCTCTCTCTCTCTCTCTCTCTCTCTCTCTCTCTCTCTCTCTCTCTCTCTGTCTGTCTCTCTCTCTCATACACAAGAACAAGGCTGAATTGGAGAAAGACAAAAGATCCAAAGTACAAAATGCTAAGGAAAGAGTGTCTGAGGTTATTCTCTTGAACTTGCTTCTCACAGTAGATTTCTTCTTTTTCATCTTTTTTTTTTCTTGGTCAAATGTGGTTCGGCAGATAGCAGTAGGGGGGGGGTGTGAGTGGGGGGTGGGGTGGGAAGTGCAAGTTCATTTTTTCCATTCTCCAGTAAAACTTATCTTGAGCAACAGACTGATACTGAGGCTAATTTGTGACTTGCTTATTTAACAGCAAATCCCCTCTGCTCCCCCCACTCCAAACTGCAGAACAAAGCCTTCTCTTCTCACCTTTGGTGACTCAGTGCTCTTTTTCTCCAAAATAAGGCTTCTGAATCTGTGGAACAGCTGAGATCCACAACCATTTCCTTCAGTGATTTGAACCAGATTTCCAATTGGCCTTGCATAGTAATGAGATGGTAGGAGTTTTGTTGCCATGATTTGAGAGCCTTTCCCTTCCCTCCTGTAGATCCTTCCCCCACCCCCACCCCCACACCAACCCTATTTTGGGGATCTACAAAGACTCATTTTCCTCATCAGTATTTTTTGTTGTCTAGTAACAATTCAGAGGTCAAAGGAGTCTACCCCTGCACTAGAGGCATTGGCCTGATCCTTTTACTATTTTGGGAATAGATTGCATTGATTACTATTATTGAAATCCACAATTTAAATGGTTTCAGGCTTAACAAAAGAAGGTAAGCATGCAAAATATGGCCACCAGTCACCAGACTGGCAATCAGGCTGAAGCTTGATAGCTTGAAGTGTTGAAAAATATAAGAGAAAAAATATCTGTGATGTGAGGACTGCAGAGAGAGGAATTTCTGTGTTTCAAAGGTTTCTCTAAGGTCTTCTGAAAGTGTCTAGGCATAGGTTAGATTTGCATCGTAAGAAATCAGTATTGGTCTCATCTTCCACAAATGACCTCTCAAGGTCATTCCTCATTCTTGGACTCTGTGATTTGATCTTTGGTCACACTTTATGGCATTGTTGTTTAAGAAATGTTAGCCTGTCACCTGTTTCCTTTCTTACCTATGTCTTTTCACCCTTTAAAAACATAGGTGGACTTTCCAAATGCTCTAAGCTTTATGTAATTTGTTTGGCAGACCAGAATACTTTCAACAAAAAATTATCCATGAAAAGCAAAAGGAAAAAAAAAACCAAGACTGGAACAAAAAGAAATAATTGCTTCATTCTAATTATTTTAGGGTATTTTAGAATCTTTTTGTTCTGTCATTTATTAAGTTCCTGATGTGTTTATTAAGGGATATTCATTTTTCCCTGCTGAATTATGATGGTGCCATAAAAAAATCCACATATTTTGCTGTAGAAATCTAATGGCCTCACAGTTTCTATTAGGGAACTTAGATTTGTCCATTTTAAATAAATGCATATATCTTTGTAATGTGGAGGATATTTCAATAATTCAGTAGGTCTGATCTCATTGGTGTCATACTCCTTCCATCAGTGAAAATTGCAATTCATCCATGCCCATTGATCTCCTTGTCTTAAGTTTCACTCCACTCCAAATTATCCTGTACACGAGTGCTGAAGTGATTTACCTAAAGCTCAGGGCTTGCCATAAAGCTCTCCTAATCAATAAACTTCAATAGCTCACTGTTGCCTTTGGGGTCAAATATAAGCTCTTCTGTTTACTTTTAAAGCCCTTCACAATCTGGCCCCAACCTACCTTTCAAACCTTATTATACATTACTTCACATGCTCTGAGGTCTAGCCAGATTCCTCTCCTTTGCTATACCTCACACATAACAGCCCATCTTCCATCTTAGTCACTTGACATTATCTGTGCCCCTTGTCTGGAATATACTTCCTCCATACTTCTGCCTCTGGGAATCACTCTTTTTTTTTTTTTAAATTCAAATGTAAGCTACCTTGGGGCAGCTAGGTGGCACAGTAGATAGAAGCTGGGATCTGGAGTCAGGAAGACCTGAGTTCAAATCTAGTTTCAGATACCTACTAGCTGTGTGACCCTGGGCAAGTCACTTAACTCTGATTGCCTCAAAAAAAAAAAACAGAAACAAAAGTAAACCTTCTACATGACATCTTTCCTGATCCCTCCCACCCAATCATCCAAACTGCTGGTGCCCTCCTCCTAAACCACTTTGTATTAATATTGCATATACTTATATAATATATTATATAATAATAAATACTATACGATGATCTATATAATAATAATATTATCATAAATATAATAATGCGTAATTATTTATGTTCTATAATAATTAATATTTATATCAATGTAATTTACATAATAAATTAATACACTATATAATACTATATACTTATAAAAGAGGCAGCTATATGTCACAGTGAAGTGAATACTGGATCTGGAATCAGGAAGACCTCAGTTCAAATTCAGCTGCAGACATCTACTAGCTATGTGACCCTGAGTAAGTCCCTTAACCCCTGTTTACCTCAGTTCCTTCATCTGTAAAATGGGGATAATTAATAGCACCTACTTCCCAGGGTCATTGTGAAGATCAAGTAAGATAATATTTGTATAGCCCTTTGTAAACATTCAAGTGCTATGTAAATGCGAGTTGTTATTGTTGTTATATAACTGTTCTCTCCACTCCCCAAAAGAATGTAAACTCTTAGGGAACAGATGCAGTTTCATTTTTGTCTCTGTATGTCCCCTCGAACAAAGCACCTGACACACAAAGTCTGCACTTAATAATGGTGATGGATTCATTCCTGTCTATGATTTTCTATAAATCCAAGATAGAACATCTTCCCTTGAACTAGATGGGGGGCTCTTCCTCTGGTTTTCAAGGGGTTTGTGCACATCAATGCAGCCACTGGGTTATCCATCTTTTATCCCTCACTCTTACAATCTTAAGCTCTTCCACTTTCTTTTCTAGTCAGTCATCTCCTTGACATATCTTTGACATATTTTGATGTATTTCCATTCTCCATTAGTTGCTTTAGAAGACAATGTAGAATGATATGTTAGTGAATTTAGAGTTTGTAAGAACTGCATTCAAATGCTTCCTCTGAGGGTAAGGCACTCTCTTGAGTCTCAGTTTCCTCATCTGTAAAATGAATGAATGATACATACAGTTTTTACCTAACTGGGTAGTGATGAAGATCACATGTGACTGTGTGTGTGAAGCATTTTGCAAAGTTTTCTGTCAATGTCAGCTACTATTATTATTCTTAACCTTGGTAGTGTCTTAAAACTGAATTAATACCTTCTCTGTCTAAATTCCTTTTTGTTCCAAAAGATTTAAATTTTGTAATCCTTGGGTATTTCACCAGTTTTGTTTTTCCTTACTTCAGAGAGACTTAAACACAATAATATACACAGAGTAAAAGACATAGTATGTTCAGAACTATAGATATTAAAAGCAATAAGATTACATTTTCTTATAGCATAAATGACTTGGAAAGCTATATGACATGTTGGACAGAGTGTTGGGCTAAGAGGTTGGAAGACCTTGTTTAATTCCTCCCTCTGGGACCAATGTAAAGTTGCTTTATTTATCTCAATGTCAGTTTCTTCTTTTGTAAAATATACATGTAACTCTTCCCTCAAAGGATAATTGCAAGATAAATTAGGTGGCACAGTATATAAGAAAATTAGACTTAGAATCAGGAAGACCTCAGTTCAAATCCCTTCTTAGACACTTACTTAACTGTGTGACCTTGGGTAAGTCACTTGTTTTTCTCAGTTTCCTCACCTGTAAAATGGGGGTAATAATAGCACCTAGGGTTGTTGAGAGATTCCAGTACAACATATGTCAAGTACTTTGTAAACCCTAAAATGCTATCTAAATACTAGTTATTATTGTGAGATAACAAACTTTAAAATTCTATATAAATTTCAGTAGTTATTATCATTATTAATCATCACAATGCTGCCTGCATAGAACTGTGGTCTAACAGAAAGCACTGGACCTTGAGTCAGGGCTTATATGTTATTCTTTAAAATAAAGTCTTTTGTTTTGTTTTTTGCATTTTCCAGCTGTGTGACTTTGGACAAGTCATTTAATCCCCAGAGTCTATTTCTCTGTCTGTAAAATGGCCATAATAATCCCTACGCCTCCTCCCTCACAGGGTCCTTACAAGGACCAAAGGAAATGATGAATGTAAAACCACAAAGCAGGACAGAAATGCCAGCTGTTATTATCATTTCAGTACTTGAAAGAGCTGTGATTTCTTTGGTAGGGGGTCTCCCCCTCACAATGCAGTAGTATACAGTCTTGGAGAATGGGTAGAGTTAAAATGTGATGACCCTGCATCCAGTCAGGGGGTGAGATTTTCAGAATTCAGTTGGCCTTCTCTCAGAAAAGAGACAGAGAGACTGTCACTGGGCTAGAGAAGCCTTTGCAGCTTGGTAGTACATGCCAAAGTCCTGAGCCTTTCTGTTATAGCTTTCCACAGCCAGTCACCTCCACACTGTGCACCATCGTGGGGCATCAGAAGTGGTATTATTTTATTCTCCTCGGAAGCCTAGATCTAGAGTTCGGAGAGTACTTAGAGGCCAAGTGAGTCCAGGTCTTTTATTTCAGAGATGACGAAACTCAGGCCCAAGGAGAAGAAGAATTCTGATGATAGTGATGATAAAAAGAACAATAATAGATCACATTTATATAGTGCTTGCCAGGTACTGTGCTGAGCACTTTACAATTAGCATCTCATTGGATCTTCACAACAACCCTGAGGGGCAGGTGCTACTACGGTCCCCATTTTACAGATGAGGAAACCGAGGCAAACAGGTTAATTGACTTGCCCAGGGACACACAGGTAATGGCTGTCAGAGGAGGGATTTGAATCCAGATCCTCTCATTGGAGAGCCAGTGAGTGTTCTTTCCACTGTGCTTTGCTATTTTATTCTGTTATATAATCGTCACGTCTTACTGGCCATATTGTATTCATAGCCACTTTCATTCCCTTACTTAGTACATGTGTATCACCTTATGAATTTAATCTGTGCTAAGATTTCATTCTAACTTTTTAACATGCCACATAGTCCTTTCTTACATGTGCATGTTTATACACACACACCACATACACCCCCCCCAATTTTCTGATCTGTGTCATAATTTTAAAAGCCATCTAGCCCAGGGGTTTTTAACCTCTTTTGTATCATGGACCCCCTTTGACTGTGTGGTGGAGTCTATGGGCCCCTTCTCAGAATAATGTTTTTAAATGCATAAAATTTATTATACAGGAAACCAATTATATTGAAATGCAGTTATCAAAAAAATGTTCAGAGCCCCCAGGTTAAGAATCCCATCAAATCCAACTGCCTTATTTGCAAATAAGGAAACTGAGTCCCAGTAAGTTGAAGTGATTTGCCCAAAGTCAAACATTTGGGTGGTGGCACCTAGGTGGTTCAGTAGATAGAGAGCTGGGCCTGGAGTCAGGAAGACCTGAGTTCAAATATAGCCTTAGATACTCACTAGCTGTGTGACCCTAGGTAAATCACTTAACCTTCATTTGCCTTAATCCACTAGAGAAGGAAATTGCAAACCACTCCAGTATGTTTGCCAAGAAAACCCATTCTGGGTCACAAAGAGTCAAACACAACTGAGAAACAATATTAGGTAGCAGATTTCAACCTAAGCCCTTTGACTTCAGTGGTCTACACTATGGCTGCTTTTCCTAGCAAGCTCACCTGATATCTGCAGCACTTATTAATAAACATAAATCTTTTGCAAAATTATACTCTTGGACAGAGAGTCCAAGCCCTGACTCAGATAGAACTGCAGTGTGTGATCCATTAGGTTCTTGCCTTCCTCTCATTCCATAGAATTCTGCATTTCCTGAATGTCAAAAGTTCACTTGCCAGCTGCAGCTGTTTCCTGTGGATAGTGTACTAAATGGTTCTTATTTATGAGATGTCTTCTACTGTAAGTGCTATCCAAATTAATACGGGTTCCACCGTCTGTAGCCCAGGTTGATCTAATTAGCCTTCTTCTAAGAAATAATTACATTTCATTTTAGATACAGCACTCAACAACATCTCCTGTTTTGACCTGATCGAAATGTGTAACTTTAAAATATGCAAATAGGGAAATCAAAGAGAGTCATTTTGTTTTCTGTTTGTTTATGAGCCCTGTCTTACCCCAGGCCCTTTGGGCAATGGTAGCCCAAGGAATAGCAATGATGTGATGTAAAAGTTAAGATGTCATTTACTAAGAAGCTACTCCAGAAAAATGGGGCAGCCAAAGAGCACCTTGGGTGCATTGTTTCCAAAAAACTGAAAATCCCCAAGGAAAGCAAGATGCCTGCCAGATTTTTTTTTTAAAGCACATTATCCAACAGGCTTGGAATCAAATCAGGCCTTTCACAGAGCAGGGAGCTTTATTTTCAGTGTGTGTCTTCAAATGATGTAACAATGGGACCATTTGAACCAGAATGTGTAGTCCAACAAAAAGGGTAGGCAGGCTCAATGATGAAGAGAATTGTTGATTCAGATATCCTAGGACAGTCATGAAAATCTAGATGCCCTTCATTTCCAGGATAAATAGAGGCTACGCTAAAAAAGGACAAATCAAGTTTTTTGAAAGCCCCTGCTATTTTCTTCATTATAAAAAAAAAATTTTTGCTACAAATTGGATAGCATATCAAAAGTAATCAAATGAGAAAAATAAGGAATAAAATAAAATCTAAAATAATGGTTTCATTTAAACTATTTAGAATTTACTAAGAGGGATTTTTAAGTAAACTTTTAAAAATAACAGTAATTCCTTATTTCCTGTGACTCCTTCTAATAATGTCTTTGTCGTCTGTACTTGAAAAATGTTGTTGCTATCATTTTTAGTCAGTCTGTGTATGGCCTGATTCTCAGCCTTTGTCATTTGTTTATGTATATTTCTTTCCTTATTGCTTTGCATTCATATTTATCATTTTATGACACAATAATATTCTATTACATAGATATCAGTCAACAAACATTTATTAAGTACCTGGAATGTGCCAAAAATGTGACAATAACAATCATAATAGTAACTAGCATTTATTGAGTGCTTTGAGATTTGCAAAGCACCTTACATATATTATTTGTAATCTATATTTGATCCCTCACAAACAGGCCTGTGAGAGAGATGCTATTATTAACCCCATTTTACAGATGAGGAAACTAAGGTCTAGAGGGGTCAGATGATATGCCCATAGTCCCCCAGCTTATAGTGTCTAACACAGGATTTGATCTTTGCTACTCCTGACTGACTCTAGGTCCACAGCAACAACTTAACTGCTAGAAGACACTAGGGATACGTATATTAAATGAAACAATCCTTATTTTCAAGGAACTTTAAGTTATAATAGGAAGACAAGAAGAACATTCAGTCAATCAATCAATCCATCAATAAACATTTATTAAAGATCTCTATGGGCCAGGAATGTGCTAAGTGCTGGGGGTACCAAAAAAGGTACAAAAAAAGAATAAACACAAAGTAGTTAAATACAAAGTAATTTGGGGGAGAGAGAAAGGATACTAGCAGTTGAAGGGAATCAGAAAGGACTTTACATGGAAGATGGTTCATTTAGCTATTCCCTAATGGTTGGACATAGAAGCTGTTTTATTTGAGATAATTCCTACTTTTTCCAACATACCCACATGGTATGGCTATAGAATTTCTAAATCTTTCACTTAAAATTACAGGGGATTGAACAGAAGACAGTGAGATCAGAATGTTTTGGCCTCAAATATTTTTTAATAATCACCTATGTTGAATGTTGGATTTGGATTTAGAGGCCATGGGTTGGAATCCTGGGTCTCCCACTTACTCCATGTGTGATCCTGGGCAAATGACTTAATTTTTCTGAGTCTCAATTTCATCCTCTGTAAAATGATGGATTTGGACTAGATGACCTCTCTGGTTCCTTCCAGCTATAAATTGGTCAACCTATTTAGGAGCTAAGTAGTGCAGTGGATAGAACACCAGGCCTGTAGTCCAGAAGACTCATCTTCCCAAGTTCAAATCTGGGCTCAGACACTTACTAGCTATGTGACCCTGGGCAAGTCACTTAACCCTGTTTGCCTCCATTTCTTCATCTGTAAAATGAGCCGGAGGGGGAAATGGCAAACTGTTCCAGTATTTTTGCCAAGAAAATCCTAAATGGGGTTATGAAGAGTCAGACATGACTGAAATAACCAAACAACATCTAGAATCTAAAGAGAATTTTGTCATTTTCCAAACTTTTTCCTTTCTCTCTTCTTTGTTGTCCCAGTGAACCCACTGGCAATCTGTGTCCCACCCTGCCAGGTTTACTACCAAAAGTCACTTTTGTAACGTTAGAAACAAATGTTATTTGAAATAGTTTTTGAGCTGCTTAAGGCAAATTATTGTTAAAATGGGGTGCTAATGTGGGACTTGGGCACCAGCTAGGTATCCTTGAAAAGTCAAATGACTGGTCGATGTGAATCAATCAACAACTATTTCTAAGCATATTCTTTGTACTACACACTGGGGATACAAGTACAAAAACAGCCCTTGTCCCCAAGGAGCTTATAGTCTACTAGGGAAATACAGTGTTCTCACAGATGAGGAAATAAAGGATATTTTCAAAATAAGTATACTGTGGCATGGAGGGAGCCATTACCAACTAACACAGGATCATGAGAGGTCTCTTGAAAAAAGTGACTAGACTTGAAGAGAGCTGGGGGATCAACTAGATGTAAGACAATGAAGTCTAGGCTGGAGCATGGAGTGAATGAGAGTTTATTTTTAGCAGAAAAGAATGTTTTATTAACATACAAACCCACCTTTAATCTTTAAATAGCGACGATAATAGCATTTGTAGATAGCTTTAAGGTTTGCAAAGTATACACACACACATACACATATACACACATAGACACATATACTAACATTTATGGAGTGCTTACTGTGTACCAGGCACTGTGCTAAACACATTCCAATCATTATCTCATTTGATCCTCACAACAACCCTTGTAGGTAGCTACTATTATTATCCCCATTTTGCTGATGAGGAAACTGAGATGAACGAGGGTTAAGTGACTTGCCCAGGATCACACAACTAAGTGTCTGAGTCTGTAGTTGAACTCAGGTCTTCCTGATCTCAGGCGTGGCCCTCTATCCACTGCATTACCTAGTTGCCTCAATATAATATATGATATGATACACAATTCAATATAATATTAATTTATAACAAGTAACCATATTAATAACATCAATGGGTTGGATGGCTTTTATACAAAGTTTTCAAAACACGGTGTTTTCTTTTATAATATCCTTATATAATATTCTTTTATAATGTCCTACCAACCCCTCCTCCACCACTGAACAAATTTAAAAATAAAGAAAGACTTACATAAGTCTGGCAAAATAAATTCCAACATTGACCATGTCTAAAAATGTATACTCTTGTGTTTTAATGTATCATGATTTATCTTCATCCTTTTGGACTCAAGGTTTATCATAGCATTTATTGATCAGAATCCTAAAGCCTTTCGAAGCTGCTTTTCTCTATAGTGTCATCATTGAAAAGATTGTTCTAGTTCAGCTCCCTTTGCTTTACCCCACAGTTTATAGGGATCTTCCCTGTGCTAGGGCTTAGTATTATTGTGAGCATCAACTGAGAGGATATTGTAAAGTGCAAATGTTAGTTATTATTGCTCTTAACTTTTTTTTTGTTCTGACAATTATATTTTAATATGACTGGTTTCCTTTGTAATTCTATCAATTTTATTTTATGCATTTAAAAACATTCTGGGAAGGGGTCCATAGATATCAACAAGATCCGTGACATAAGCAAGGATAAGAACCCCTTATTCTGTGTATAAATCGAGTTCTTTTTGAGGCTCATGTCTCCGCTTCCCGTGTAACTAGACAAAACTGTCCCTCCCTGATTTGGACTAAACTACAATGGTACAAGTGTCAGTTCTGTGAACCTTGACCTCCTGGTGTGCTTCTCAGGCTCTGTAACTGGTGAATTGATCTGGCCTTTGAATTCAACTAGGCTCTGAATCATTATCTTCTCTTGTCTGTTTACCCAGTACCATGTCTCCTGTGGGTTGAAAAACCTGCTATTTAGAGGAAAAGCAGTTAGATGTACTCCTTATAGGCCTCTTTCAGATCTCTGTGAACTTATTCTGATTTTTCTGGAAGTCTGCCCTACCCCCTTTAAATCTGGTAGCATCTCAAGTATTTCCTGATATTTCCTTTTAGTAAATAAATCAGCAAACTTTTTAAATTGCTCACCACGTGTCCAGGCAATGTTAGGTAGCATGCTAGGTCTAAAGACCAAAATGCATCAGGAATACCCATGTTCACATCCAGCCTCAGACTAATTAGATAAGTCACTTAATTTCTCATTCTGTTATTCTATATTCTCATTCTCAATCCTCATCTGTTAGAATAAGGAGGCTGGATTAGACAGTCTCTAACGTCCCTTCTAAATTTATGAACCTATGATTCCCTCTTATGAGCTGTTTTCTTTCTATTCTACTTCTCAATACACACTTCAAAAAGACACTGGCGAATGAGAGGATTCCTCCCCACCATAACTTAACCTATTTAGGACACACCCATCTTGTATTGGAGGAGGATGCACTTAGGATAGAGCCCCAGATCCAGGGAGGACACTGTGTTTCATGGAATAAAAAATTAGACATTGTTCTTACCATCACATTTACTTCTTCATTTTGTATCCAGTCTTGGCATTTCATTGTGTTCATCTCCTACTATTATATAAAGACAGACCTTACCAATGTAAGTGAATTTAGACAAGCCTATTCTTAGATCCCTCTTTATGGAATGAATTAAGTTGGTTTAATAGTAAGAACTTACATTTCTATAGTGTTTTTAAATTTTACAACCTGTTTTCCTTACCTCCTGGAGTGCCTACTTTTAACAATAGATAAGATGCTAGAAAGTTCTGGGTAAAGCAAATTTTTGTAATTTGTTTTGAAATTTGAACAAAAGGGAAGACTTCTTATTAAATCATGAGCTGGTGTGAATCCTTTAGTAAGTCAATATATGTTTCCTAAGTTCAGATTTTTGTACAGAATATTTTCTGACAGCAAAGCACACCTATAAAACTTTCCTAGATTTGACCCACCATTTCAGTTGTCCAATTTGATTGTTCTTTGTTGAGTACCTGCTATGTGCTCAAGAGGCAGTAGGGCATAGTAGAGTGCTAGGCTTAGAATTAGGAAGCTCTGAGTTTCAAATCTCACCCCTGACTCTTACTATTTATGAGCCCGTGGGCTGGTCACCACTTTTCTGTACCTTAAGCAGCTCCCTAGGACTTATCTGTGAAGTCAGAGGGGATTTAGTGGTCTTTGTTGGTGGAAGGATTTCCCACACTGGGGGCTCCCCACAATGATAAGCTCACATCTTCCTCATGTAGTCAGGTACTATTCGTTTAGCGCTGGCCTGTTTCACTATCTCTCTACAAAGTCTTTGTAGAGGAAATAAAAACATAGTGATGATTCAGCATAGATCTGAAATGTGGCCAGGCTATATTGTCTCAGAATCATAAAACATCTAAGTTGAGTTTAATCTATGCTTGAACAAAGATCTTCTCTCCATCATCTTTATGTGGTTACTTCTGCTTGGAAATGCCCAGTCCATCCATTCCATTTGGGGGAATCTCTAATTACATAAACACCTTGTCTAATAGATCTGAGGTTGTTTTGTTTTGTTTGTAATTGCAAATAGTATTGGTTTACAATCTAGAAGAGACCTTAAAGACCTAGTTTAGCCCCCTCATTTTACAAATGAAGAATTGGAAACCAAGAGGTCAAATGCTCAAGGTCACCTGATTAATGAGTAAAATTGACATTTATATACTGTACTAAGGTTGGCAAAACACTTTATGTCCATAGCCTATTTAGGCCTCACAATAGCCCTGGCATCATTATCCCCATTTTACAGATCAGGAAACTGATATTTAGGGAAGTCAGTAAATCTTGGAAGCAGAATTTGAACCCCAGTCTACCAGACTTTAAGCCCAGGACTCTCTTCTCACTGCCTATTACACCAGGTCTCTGACTCCCAGTCCAATGCATTTTCTACTAGTACATTGCATAGGGTGCAGAAAAAAACTGCACATTAAACATGAAAACCTTGGCTCATTAACTGGTTGGCTGCTAAGATGGTGAATTTGGGAGCTACGGTATCACAACACATGAGACAAAGTTTTAAAGTATCCTCCCCCTTTCAAAAAAATGTTTTCACGTTATCCCCATTTTATTCTCACAGTTGCTTCATGAATTAAGCAAGGAAAATATTTTTATTTCTGTTTGACAGATGAAGAAATCAAGACACAAAAAAGTCACAAAATTAACTCCACTGATCCACAGTTCAGTGTCTTACTTTCTAGACCAGAAGATTGTTTATGAAGATCAAAATGTGTTATCTGATCCTGTGATTTTATTAGTGTGGGAGGACACTCATTATGGAAACTGCCTCCATTGATCAGATTAGCAGTTTGTAATTTATGATATTTTGAGTCGTCTTAAATATCTTGTCCAGTGTTATAAAGTGGTGTGTATGTGTGTGTGAGAGAGAGAGAGACAGAAACAGAAAGACAGAGACAGAGAGAGACTGAATCAGGGTCTTCCTGACTCCTAGATTGGAACCCTAACCTCTAGGACACACTGCCTCTGAAAGAGCAAATAGTTGTTAGAAAAGTATTCTTTATCCCTTATAAAAACCAAAATCTATCCTTGAGAGTGTTCTCCCCAAAGACCAGGAGAATTTTGATGTCTGCAGAGAAGCTGTCTACTCTTAAGTACTGAGTTCTATTTCACCAAAACCTAAAATCTCTCTACCTGCTTCATTTTCATGGGCAGTGAAAATCGAGGATGTGACTTGTACAGCAGAAGAGTCCCATGGAACTGCATCGATCTATGGGGACCTTCTGGAATAAGCAGTGGCTCACTGAATCCACTAAGATGGGAATTAGAGCCTCCTTTCCCTTAAATCCTTGCCAGCCCACAGGTGTGGGCATTATGCAAATGGGAGCTCTCTGCACACAAATGTGGCAGCTATTTTTGTTAAGCCAGTGTAATATTTAAAAGCAAACATTTAACGGGAGGATAACGGCTGCTGAACCTGTATTTGCAGCTGCAGCTGCTGCATCCTCTGGGGAAGCAAAGATGGAGCTTTTCCAACTATTCATAAAGGGTGAGCGTGGAGGGGGCAGAGAACTTACTCCAGCATAATAGTACACAATAAAATCTTGTTTCTCTCACCGCCTTCTCTTGCTCAGAAGTTAAGCTACAAAGGGATTTTTTCTGCCTTCAAAATCTAGGTTGATTTCTCCATGAGGGTCATTCTAGCTACCTCCTTTCTTTGATGAGCTGGATCACATGTGTTTGGCGGAATGAGAGAAAAATGGTCTTTTTAAATCCATGAACAATTAAGGTCCTGTCTGTTCTCCAGGTCCTACTGGTTCCCTCAACAAAAGAGACATTTGTCATTCTAAACCCTAAAGGTACAACTATTATTCTTAAAGCAGAGTTGCCATTAGAATTAAATTTTAATAGACATCAGACCGCTAGTCTCCATAGGATTCTCTTGTCCCTTTTCATTCCCTTTCCCCTTTGTCTCCTCTTGTTCTTTCAGACCCTCCCTCCACTACTTTTTCTAGCCTAATCATAAGACAACTGCATGGTATGCTTTGACCTTTCTCTCTCCCTTTTTTTTTCTCCTATTTGGCCCACTTCCTCAACAATAAGGACAAAGGAATTTCCGCAGTCTCTTGGGATTCTCCAGAATGAGATCTGACCTGCAGCACATGCAGAACATGAAATCTGTAGAAATAGAAAATGTTTTAATGATTATAGTGCCATCTATACAATTTTCTATAAATAAGAGAGGAAAATACCAGTTTTAAGAAACTAACAAAAGCTGGGGTGAAGGGAAGTCATTCCATTTTCATTTATTTACTAGTGAAAAAAAAAATAAACACCCATAACTGAAATTACATTATAGAATTGCCACTTCTACTGCCTGAGGGCAGGTTCCTGGAAATGCTTGGTTTCTGGTTAAAGAAAAAAAAGTATATGTGTGTGTATACATATATAGATGTTATATATACATATGTATGTATACATATATAGATGTTTTATATATAGAGAGAGTTATATATACATATAACCCTACCTCCTCTTTAAAGAAAAACACACACACACATACACGTCCCTAATGCACTATGTGCTGGTTGTGATCAGGAAATGGGCTTCTAGAAGAGGAGGGGCCAGATGCCCTTGATACAGGGAGTGATGAAGGACCGGTCCACATAGATGGTCATAACGCAGCCTTTTCTTTCAGACTGCAGCCAGCAAGCATCACAGGGGGAAAATTGCCTTTGTTTATTTATTTGTTTATTGATTGATCTATTGATTGCATATTTATGCAGTTGCTACAAGGATCAGACTTGACACATAATAGGAGGTGCATAGAATGAAGTGAGGAGAAAGGAGACAGATGTAGAGGAAATATTACTTGTTCTTTTGTTACCAGAATCCACAATTTACCCGATCAAATTTAACCCTCATCTTTGTTTTAGATGGTTAGGTCAAAGCAGGTATGGTGAGTGATAGATAGTAAGCATAACAACTGATATTTTATATAATGCTTTCAAGTTTGCAAAGCACTTTATGGCTTTGAGGTTTACAGTAACCCTGTGAGGCAGGTATTATAGGTATTATTCAACAGTTTTTTCAAAGAAGGAAATTGAAGCCTGGAGAAATTAAGTGACTTGCTTCCCCTTGGTCACAAAATAAATGTTGGAGGCAGAATTTAAACTCATGACTTCCTGATGCTCTGCAAGGATGATGAGTGAAATACATGCCCTTTCAGGCAACAGTATCTTCCTCATACATGTTGTCAGAGACTGATTTTGAGGATAAAACTTACCTGTTTGCGACATATACGATGCCAACATGTTTATTCAGTTTGCTCCCTTCCTTGGCATTCTAAATTAGAAATAAATGACTTCCAGTTCAGTTAAAAATGTCATGAGATAACTTATAGATACAGAGATACAGTGGTCATCTTTTCAAAAAACAAAAATTAGGACATATGGATTATTGACACAACATTTCATTTTTCAAATTAAGAACATACTTTCTTTTCTTGAGGGCAGGTAAATGGCACAGTGGATAAGAATGCTGGGCTTAGAGTCAGAAGCACTCATCTTCTTGAGTTCAAATCTAGTCTCAGATGCTTATTAGCTGTGTGACCCTGGATAAGTCTCTTAACTTTGTTGGCCTCAGTTTCTTCATTTGCAAAATGAGCTGGAGAAGGAAATGACAAACCACTCCAATATCTTTGTCAAGAAAACCCCAAAAGGGGCCACAAAGAGTCAGACATGAATGACAGTGATTCAACAACAGTAAAAGTCTTTTCTTGAAGTTAGGACTATCCATGAAAACTTAAGAAATATATTCATCATATCCATATGATACTTAGGGATGACCTGTCTCTTAGTTAAAAACTTTAGACCTTACTTTCTGTGCTTTGTGATCATTTCCTGTACTTCTCTCAATTACCTGCTTCCTATGATATCAGTATCACAAGCTGCTGAATTGATTTCAGTAATAAGTCCTATTTTCATGTGCAGGGTGGTAACACTGGTCAGCACACTTTAGCTTGGCTTGAAGTTTACCATCTTGTTGGCATTTCTGTGTTGAATGTTAAGTGACATTGCATTTCTACATCGAATGCAGTTGCTAACAATTTTCCACTCTGTTCTGCTAATGAATTTTCTTTTTAATTTCCAGGAAATTTAAATCTGGGGATATGTGTTTAGTCCTTTAGAGATTTTTTTTAATCACTCTTGCTTTTTAAAGAATAACTATGAGAGGCCGCATGGTACAATGACAACTGTTTGCCTAGGCTAAGGGATTTTAACTTGGGGTCCACAGATAGATTTCTGGGAATATATGAACTTTGGAAGAAATGACACCTTTGTTTCAATATAATTGATTTCCTTTTTGAGTCTACGTGTATTTTATTTTATGTGTTTAAAAAACATTATTCTAAGAAGAGGTCCATAGGCTTTACCAGATTGCCAAAGGGGTCCAGGACTCAAAAAAAGATTAAGAACTCCTGACCAATAGCATCACTGATATTTATACAGTGTCCCAAAAGTCTTAGTACAGTTTTAAGCTTAAAACTTTAATAAAAGGGGGGTAGAGCCAAGATAGTGAAGTAGAAGCAGAATCTTGGTGTGAGTTCCCACACCAATCACTTTCAATACATGTTTAAAAAAAAATGACTCTAAACAAACTTTAGAGCTACAGAACCCACAGAGTGAAAGAGAGTAATAAATCTCCCTCTGAAGGAAGCCCAGCAGGAAGACACAAAGGGTCTATCGCAGCACACTGGGAGCCGAGGGAAAGTCCCACGTGAGCTGAGCGGCGTGGTTCTGACTACAGGGCAGCCCCGACCAGCCGCAGCCAGAGCAGACTTTAGGAGAGTGAATCACCAGCAGTTGTGGCAGTTTCCAGACTTTTCAAACCATAAACACCAAAGAACTCTCTTGGAACCAGGGGCAACTAGGAGCATGATCTGGCCCCTGCCAGGTGGGGAACAGTGGAGGCGCAGCGGCTATGTAGCCACTGCCACATGGCTGCTTCAGAGCTCCTGGCCTGCAGATTGTAGGGGGACCAAGTGACCATTCAGAGAGTAATCATACTTGCTTTAACCTGCTTGGATCTGGATCGTGGTCTTAGGCGGTGGTCCTGGGGTATGTCCACAGGCCAGTGAGCCAGAGAGGGCACCCTCCTAATAGCTCTGGAAGCTGCAAAAACCCCAGCAATTTGGGACAAAGCTCTCTCTCTTCTGTAAGCAGAGTTCTATCATGGCAAAGAGCTCAAAAGTCAAGTAAATGGCTTGCATTATGAGCAAGCAAAGGAAGCAAAAACAGACCATAGAATCCTTTTTTGGGCACCAAAAGGATCAAGGCATGGAGCAGGAGGAAGACAGAAAAGTCAGAACTCTTGTATCAAAAGCCTCCAAGAAAAATATGAATTGCTTATAGCCCATGGAGGAGCTCAAGAAGGATTTTGAAAATCAAGTAAGAGAAATGGAGGAAAAATTGGGAAGAGAGGTGAGAATTATGCAGGAAAATCATGAAAAGTGAGTCAACAGCCTGCTAAAGGAGACCCAAAAATACACTGAAGAAAATAACACCTTAAAAAATTAAACCTTAAAAAACTCAAATGGCAAAAGAGGCCCAAAAAGCCAACGAGGAGAAGAATGCCTTAAAAAGCCAAATTTGCCAGATGGAAAAGGAATTTCAAAAACTCACTGAAGAGAATAACTCCTTCAAAATTAAATTGGAGAAATTGGAAACTAATGACTTTATGAGAAATCAAGATACTATAAAACAGATCCAAACAAATGAAAAAATAGAAGGCAATGTGAAATATCTCATTGGAAAAACCACTGACCTGGAAAATAGATCCAGGAGAGATCATTTAAAAATTATTGGACTACCTGAAAGCCGTGATCAAAAAAAGAGCCTAGACACCATCTTTCAAGAAATTATCAAGCAAAATTGCCCTGATATTCTAGAACCAGAGGGCAAAATAGAAATTGAAAGAATTCACCAATTGCCTCTTGAAAAAGATCCCAAAAAGAAAACTCCAAGGAATATTATAGCCAAATTCCAGAGTTCTCAGGTCAAGGAGAAAAATGCTGCAAGCAATCAGGAAGAAACAATTTGAGTATTGTGGAAACACAATCAGGGTAACACAAGACCTAGCAGCTTCTACATTAAGGGGTTGAAGGGCTTGGAATATGATATTCCGGAGGTCAAATGAGCTAGGACTAAAACCAAGAATCACCTACCCAGCAAAACTGAGTATAATGCTTTAAGTGGAAATATGGTCATTTATTGAAATAAAGAATTTTCAAGCATTCTTGATGAAAAAAACAGAGCTGAAAAGAAAATTTGACTTTCAAATACAAGAAGCAAGGGAAGCATGAGAAGGTAAAAAGGAAAAAGAAATCACAAGGAACTTATTAAAGTTGAACTATTTACATTCCTACATGGAAAAAATGATAATTGTAACTCATAAGACTTTTCTCTGTATGAGGATAGTTGAAGGGAATATATGTGTGTGTGTATCCATATATATATATATAGGTATATGTGTATATAAATAAATATGTGAGTGTGGGCATATGTATGTTCATATATACATAGAGGGCACAGGATGAGTTGAATATGAAGGGATGATATCAAAAAAATAAAATTAAGAGGTGAGAGAGGACTTTATTGGGAGAAGGAGAAAGGGAGAGATAGATTAGGGTAAACTATCTCATATAAAAGAGGCAAGAGAAAAGTGTTACAATGGAGGGGAAGAGCAGGATGGTGAAAGGGAATGAGACAATCTTATTCTCATTGAATTTGGCTTAAGGAGTGAATAACATACACACTCAATTGGGTATCTTACCCTACAGGAAAATAGGGGGGTAGGGATAAGGGGGGGGATGATAGAAGGGAGGGCAGACTGGGGGAGAGGGTAGTTAAAAGCAAACATTTTTGAAAAGGGATAGGGTCAAAGGAGAAAACAGAATAAGTGGGGGATGGGATAGAATGGAGGGAAATATAGTTAGTCTTTCACAATATAACTACGATGGAAATTATTTGGGTAACTACACATGTACAATCTATATTGAATTGCTTATCTTCCCAGTGGGGATGGGTGAGGAGGGAAGAAGGGGAAAAAATCTAGAACTTAAAAAAACAAATATTTAAAGAAAAAATTGCTTTTTACATGCAACTGGGAAATAAAATATACAGAAAGTTAGGGGGAAGATGGGGAAGGATTTAAGAGAGAACAGATTAGGGGAAGGGGTCTTAAGTAAGATTGCTATTTTGGGGTGGGGATAGGGGAAAGATGGGGAGAAAAAATTATAACTCAAAATCTTGTGGAAATGAATGTTGAAAACTAAAAACAAATAAATAAAATTTTTAAAAACTTTAATAAAAGTTTGAAGAAAATTTTAAAATTAATAAAGGTTTAATAGCTCAAAACTATACTAAGATTTTTAGGACACTGTTTATGGTTCTATAGGCTTTACAAAATGTTTTACTTACATTATATCATTTGATCTTTATAATAACCTCTTTGGGGTAGGCACTATAGATATTATTATCCCTATTTGACAAATGAGGAAATTAAGGTAGGATTGGAAAAAGAATTCAAATTCATTTTGTCCTGACTTCTAATCCAGTGTTCTTTCTTTTCCATTGTCCTACCTCCCCCCCACCACACACACACACACACACACACACAGACACCAGTTGTAATGTTTCTTTAAGCTACAAACTTTACCCTGCATAGATATAAAAATAATAGCCTGTCTCTGAGTTTGTGTCTCCCTTCGCTTATTCCTGTTCTGGTATCCTGGCTATTTCCCATTAACTTAGCCATATAGTAACATTTCATATCCAATTTCCATCTTCTCTTCTAAGCTACTCAAAATATAGAGCTGTCTAATTAAAGAGACAAATCATGACCCACACTAGAATTTTAGATTCATACTTTTCACTTAAGATGGTCGAGACAAATTTCTACCAAGAAATCTTTAAGTGAAAATTATATGTCTATATGATCATAGACCCCTTATTATTACTTGTTTTCAAAATACACTCTGTTCATATTTAGTCTAAATAATTTCTCACAGGACGTTAGTGATTTCTTGCTATGAGTGGCTGTGAAACCTGTGCCTGATGAGTTTAACACTTTATGATGTCTTTATACCCTTCCTGCCAACTCTGGCAGGTTTTATAATGGACCTGCTTGCCCAAAATGGACATTTTCTTCTGGACCATGACCATGCTGCTCAGAACTGCCATATTCTCTTTTTCATTATGCCATGGAAACCTGATAGGCCCAGAGGTTGAAGTTGGTGAACTGGTGGATTCAGTTTTATTAAAATGATGGGAGAGCAAGGAGAAACTCTAGAAGAGAGAACTCTTGTCAGGTGGCTGGAAAGGTTTTCCAAATCCATCATTTAGGGATATTTTCAGAGAACAGCTGTTTAACCCTAGGGAAATGATCTAAGTCATTTTTTGCCACTGAAATCAAGCAGTTTAAATTAAATTCCAGAGGACAGTTTAAATAAGAATCCTCTACCACCATCCCCTTCACTTAACTCTGTTCCTCATCCTTAACTTCATCCTCAGAGGTTAGGAACATTTTAGATTTCTTTCAGTAGAGTAATTGAGGACTTAAGAAGAGACATCCTTGTGCCCTTTAAAATTCCCCTTCCTTTGACTAAATCAGCTATACTTTCAACTCAGTTGACCTATGTAACATTGACTTATATAAGCTGAATTGACCTGAACTCAGCCACTGTTTCATGTCTGACCATAAAATCAGAGGACAATGGGAACTTTGGGGACTTTGAAAATAAAACCCAGTCCTGAGAAATGCCTAAAAAGTACAACAAATACATTAGCTTATCAGTTGGGGGTTTTTTAATTTAATTTAAATTTTCTTGTTAAATTTTAAGTTCTGAACTATCTCCCTCAGTCCCTCCCATCCCCTGTACTAGCAAAGACTGCCATTTCACTCACTCACACACACACATCTATATATCTACAGACATGTGTGATATATAGGTGTGTGTGTGGAGAGAGAGAGACAGACAGACAGACATCTATGTAAAACCATACTATGTATACTTCTATTTATCAGTCCTTTCTCTGGCAGTAGGTAGTATCTTCCTTCATAGGTCCTTTGTAGTTGATTTGAGTACTTATAATAACTTAGCTCTTCACAGTTATTCTTCAAACAACATTTTCAAAATAAACATCTATAATAATAATAAATAATTAATAAATAATATTAATATATAAATTTCAAATAATAATATTTCAAATAATAATAAATAAATAATAATAATAATATTCATTATATAATAAAAATATTCAAATAATAATAAAAATAATAATAAATTTCAAATAATAATAAGAATAAATTTCAAAATAAACATCTTCAAAAAACATATACAGTTAAAACAAACTGTATACAATTTTCTCTTGGTTATGAGCCTATCAGTTGTAATTGTAACTGTTCCTGGTTTTTAATGTCTAAGTAAAATTCCAGCATCCAGCCTGATTCTCTCCTGGCTCTGATTTAAACTAGGTAAAAGATAGACAAAGCTATTCTAGCCTTACCTTCAGATGAATCTGACATGGTTATCCACCATCCCCAACAGTAAACAAGATTCCAAAGCTCCATTAGTCTACAAAAGACCGCTGGCATATCCAAAATAATGCTTATGACAGCACTATTATGTTGAAATGCCCGCTGTCCTGTGGGGGAAAAACATAAATGGAGTGACTGATTACATTTCGGAACCACAGGAGGGATCCATGTTGTCAAGAATATACTACTTGTGGCTGTCCCTAGACCTTTCTAAAAACAATAGTTTGTTTCTAATGCACGATTTTTTGGATTGTTCCTGCAATGGTTGGCACCCCAGTCAAGTACCCCTGGTTTTAAATACTTTATATATTGGTCAGAATCTCCTCTCCAAACCATAACTCATGGACTTTGCACTGCTTCTGCATGTGTTTGTTGTTACTAGCCAGAAACATTTATTTAGCAACAAAGGCATTTTATAATACAGTAATGTATGGTACAGTGGATAGACTACCAGGCCTGGAGTCAAGAAGACTCATCTTTCTGAGTTCGAATCCTGCCTCAGACACTTACTAGCTATGTAACCCTGGGAAAGTCACTTCACCTGTTTGCCTCAGTTTCCTCATCTGTAAAATGAGCTAGAGAAGGAAGTGGCAAACCATTCCAGCATCTTTGACAAGAATACCCTATATGGGGTCACAAAGAATCAGATACAACTGAAAACAACTGAACAACAACAAGTATTATAAAATGATGACAGAACATTTTCCCTATAACATTTAGTTCATTCTCCCACAAATGTTTAGTCCTTAGAAAAGTGGCTCTGTGTAGAACCTGTATGTATATTCATGGGCAGACTTTTATAGATAGCATTGTGGTTCAGGCATCTGAAGGAAAGGTATCCCAGAAGAAAACACATGCATATGTGGAGGAAATCCTCATTCTCCTGATGTTGCAATGCTGTAGTTGTTTTCTGTGAATGTCAGGCCCCCGTTAGGCCTCAGCTACAGTTGACAACAGTGATGCTATCTTTCAGGCTACCTGCTATTTTTCCCTCCAGTTGGTGGAGATAATGTGATTAGTAAGCCTCTTCCTGCAAAGGGGAGCCCTGGCTCTCCTGTCAGCCTTCTCACTTGTCCCCAGAAGAGAGAGAATGTTCAGCAGAGAGAAGTGCGGAGGCGATACTTCTCATCCCACTGTGCAAAACCAAACATTTTTACATGCTTCAGAGGAAAGAAAAAAATCCAACCAGGGTCTTTAGACAAGATTAATAGAGGTCTACAGAGCTGAGAGATGGATGGAGGAATACAAAGTAAACACAACGTGAAGTAGAATCAAGGAGGTTCAGCAGCCATTGGGGAGGAGGACTTATTGGGATACTCTAAGAAAGAAGGAAAATATTAGCAGATAATTCACTATAGCAAATAGTATGAGTACTTCCAGCATTCTGCCTGAAGCAGTGTTTCCTGAGAGCCTGCCTATTCCCATGCTCCATCAGGACAGTCATAGCTAAGCTTCTCATGGCCCTTCACAGAAATGCTATGCTTCTAGAAAAGAAGTAGTGATTCAATAATAACTTTATTCCAAAACCCTTCTCAATTGTCACAAAACTTATTATATTATAAACTATTTTGTAAGATTCTTTTCATTTTCTTTTTTTAAACATTATTTAGAGCTTGAAAAGTCTCAGTTGATTATAGGAAGTAATGCTTTCAGACTGAAAGTGTCTATAGTTTAGGGAACATCAGCCAGTCAATAAGCATTTATTAAGCCTTTATTATGTGCCAGGCACTGTTCTAAACTCTGAGGAAACAAAGGTAAAAATGGGCCCTACTCTCAAGGGGCTCGAATTCTAATGAAGAGACATGTCAATAACTTAGTAGATACCAAGCAGATGGAAGATAGTGGGGGCAAGGGGGCATGATGCAGGTAGGTGGCACAGTGGATAGAATGCTGGCCCTGGAGTCAGAAGGACTTATCTTCTTGAACTCAAACCTGACTTCAGACACTAGCTGTGTGACCGTGGGCAAGTCACTTCACCCTATTTGTCTCAGTTTTCTCATCTGTCAAATAAGCTAGAGAAGGAAATGGCAAACCACTCCAATATCTTTGCCAAGAAACCCCCAAATGGGATCACAGAAAGTCAGACATGATTTAAAAATGACTGAACAAACAACAATATCAGAGGGGAAGGCAGTAGCATCTAAGGGGGGTCTGATAAAGGTCTCATGTGGAATATGGGGTTTTAGCTAAGTCCTGAAAGAAGTCAGGGTACCTATGAGGCAGAGGTGAAGAGGGTGAGAATTTCAGGAATATGGGGAACAGCCAATGTAAGAACACAGAGATGGAAAACTGTGTGTGGGGAATAGAAAGTAGGCTAGTATATCATAGAGTGCATTAAGGGGATCCAAAGTAAAAAGACCAAAAAGGTAGAGAGGGACAAGGTTGTGAAGAATTTAAATGCCAAACAGAGGATGTTATGTTGTACCCTGAAGATAATAGAGAATTTTTTGAGGAGGAGGGTGACATGGCCAGACCTACACATTTTTAGGAAAATTACTTTTACAGGTGAGTAGAAGGTGGATTGGAACAGGGAAAAAGTTTAAGGAGAGACAGATTAGATGGCAGCTTTTGGGCTGATTCTGCAGGTGATTTGGGACTATGTGGGAAATTCTACATGCTTATAGTCACAGCTAAATGATTAATTTTTTTTTAAAAGCCTGAATCATAAAAATGACAAAGAAAGGATAAAAGGGTACAGAGAGATGCATTAGAACAAAACATATCCACTTGTTCTTTTTCATTTATAATTGAGTCCGGAAGCCCAGACAATGAAAATGTTCTTCAAATTAAAACTATATAAAGCCATTCATAGAAACAGCTCTCTCCCCCTCCCATGTTTCTTCATTAATTTAAAATTTTCTACAATCCATCTCCTGATTTTATTTGTTATTCTTTTGAAAGCCCTCTGCATGTCCTGTACATGCCTGAGCTCAAGTTAAGGTGACCTTACCAGGCAGATCTGCTCCTGGGATTGAAAGGGCAGTAATGAATCTCAGAGAATCTCTCAAGTGTAGTGTCCTTTCCATTCACTGAGATAGCTTCTACAGATCCTCACTGTAAAATGGCCATCCTCAGAATGGCCATTATGGGGATGTGTCTGTTCTACCAAGGAC
This sequence comes from Petaurus breviceps papuanus, assembly GCF_028583685.1. NCBI lineage: Eukaryota > Metazoa > Chordata > Mammalia > Diprotodontia > Petauridae > Petaurus > Petaurus breviceps. The sequence goes on from NW_027187391.1 coordinate 40,289,651, forward strand.
TTAACATTACTCTTAGAGAAGGAGCCAGAAATGCTTCTCCATGAATTAACCATAACCATACCCTACATACTTTACTCATCTTGCTTCTCAAACTTTGAACTTAATTGCTACTGAAATTAGTCAGCTGGCTCTCTGACCTCATTCTAATGGGTATTTGCTACAGTAATACATTGCAACCCACCAATGCCTTTTCATTCTGTGCCCATATCCTCTGACAAGTCTGCCTTGGGAACTTTACCAGTGATGTGTTAAAAATCAGAGCTTAATTTATTGTTTTGTTGATTATCTAGACTTAATAAAGGGATGAAGAAAATGCTAATGATGCAGATTAAACTTAAAAGTATGTTCTGTGTATATTTCTCTCCTCCCATAGATACCAGATAGTTTTGATAATCACTGTCTTATAATATAGTTTAAGATCTGATACCGCTAAACCTCCTTCCTTAACATTTTTTTTCATTATTTCCTTTGATAGTCTTGATTTTTGTTCTTCCAAGTGCATTTTGTTATTTTTTTCTAATTCAGTAAAATAGTTTCTTGGTAATTTAATTGGGATGAAATTTAATATATAAAATAGTTTAGTTAAAATTGTCATTTTGGTCATATTGATCCTGCCTACCCATGAACAATCAATATTTCTCCTCTTATTTAAATCTGAATTTATTTATAAAAAGGTGGGGTTTTTTTTAATTCATTTTGTTTATATAGTTCCTGTTTGTTTTGGCTGTTTACTCCCTGGTAGTCTATACTGTCTAGAGTTATTTGAAATGGAGTATCTGTTACTATCTCTTCTTGTAGAGTTTTGTGATATTTATGTAGATTTACTTTATATCCTGCATAGAGCAGGTTGTTATAGGTCTAGACCTAAAAGGGACCTCAGAAGCCATCTAATCCAGTCCCCTCATTTTACAAATGAGGAGATCTGGGCCCAGGGAGATTACATGATTTTCTCAAAGTGACAAAGGTAGCAAGTATCACTGGTGGGATAACAGATGTCATAGTAGTAGAAAGAGTAGAGAATTGGGAAGGAAAAAGTGATGACAGGAATTTATGCTGTTGTTTACATTTTTCCAGAACTGGGTAGATTTGGATGAATGGGCAGGGGTATAAATAATGATAATTAATCTACAGAAGAATCAGTCATTTCTCCCTCCCCAACACTCTTGCCCCACCTCCAGTTGTGATCTTTTTCAAACTGAGCTTGTTTGCTTTTGCTGAGGTCAGTGAGGCATTGAGCTCTGGCTTAGCAGGGGGGGAAAGAAACCCCCAATCGAGTAGCAAGCAATACCATAGCTGTATTAGATGAGCCGTGTGGCTTCTTTCAAACCTGCTTGCGTAATATTACCTTTATTTCCCCCAAGTGTAACCTCTTCCTCCCTGTCTCCTGACCCCATAAATATTTTGTCTGCCCCTTAAATAGATTATGTCCATCCCCACCCCCTCCTAAGATGAAACTATACTAAGCCATTTGTCATCCTCAGCTATGGGTGCATTGTTGGTACAGAATATCAATACAGAACTGTAGTGGAGAAGGAAATGAGCCAGAACTTTTGGTACATGATGGATTTTCAAAAACACATACAAACAGTAGTCATACAGTAATAGGTTCTCTGAACTCTGTGTGTTTTAGTTGGAAAATAGAAGCGTGTATAGAAATGTACGAAGCAGGCATTCATCTCTGTACTACGTGTGTTCCATTTGTTTGCTCCTGATGGGAAGGTGTGAGAAGATACAAAGCAGGGCTCATGATTGATGTTGACTGAGGTCAGCAGGACAAAAGTAGAACTGAGCCAAAGAGACAGAAGGAGAGAACTAAAGAGGAGAGCTGGACAGAAACAGGTGGGGGCAGTTTCACACAGCAGAGAAGAGCAACAATTTCATTTTACTTCAATTAGAGGTGTTTCTTATCTTTATGCCAATTTAGGTCTATTTGATTTCCCCCATTAGAATGTACTCTCCTTGAGGACAGAGATCATTTTTATTTTTTCTTTGTGTCCTCAGGGCTTATTTCAAGGCAGAACACATAGTAAGCACTTAAGAAATGCTTATTGATTCAATGATTGATATTCTGTCATCATCAGAAAAAATTTAATTATCCTTAGCATCATGTTTTACCATTCTTTTTACATTGAAAAAGGATTCTGAAGTGCTGCAAGATATGATTCCAAAATGTTTGCCAGTAAGAAATTATTTTTGATATACAAAAGACTATTTGAATGTACTGGAATTGGATTGTAAAACCAATTCCTCTAATGAGATAATAGATATAAAACAAACCTGAACTGTTATATAAACTAGTCATGATGATGATGATGATAATTACAGAGAAACAGCCCTACCCTACTGGGAGCTTACAGCCTAATTTATGCAGCACTGATAGAACAGAAAGAAAACATCACTATCTTTCTACTCTGTGACCCTAGGCAAGTCACTTAACCTGTTTGCCTCAGTTCTTCATCTGCAAAATGAGCTAGAGAAGGAAATGGCAAACCACTACCGTATCTTTGCCAAGAAAACTCCAAATGGGGTAACAAAGAGTTAGATATCACTGAAATGACTGAACAATAAAATCTCTCTCTCCCTCCTCTCCCCTCTTTTTTCTTTCTCCTTTTCTTTCTCCTTCTTCCTTTCTCCCTCTTCCCCTCCCCTCCCCCATCTGTGATTTCATTGGTATAATGAACTTTTGATTTCCTTCTACTGATAAAAATTAAGTGATTGCTCTGCAGTTTATGGTCTGAGAGAGCTGCCTAGAGCACTGATAGTTTAACTCCCTCAGTATCACAGCCGCCAGTATGTCAGAGACATGACTTTAACAAAGATCTTTCTGACTCCTAGGCTGGATCTCTAGCCACTATACCACACTTCCCCTCTCTTGTTGATTTAAAGAACATTTTTCCCTCTTTTTAATTCTTTGTTATAAAGAATTACTGTCTGGGAGGAGAGATATTTTGGGAAATGTAAGTGATCTAAAAACTATTGTAACCACAGGTTACTTAGCACCTTTTGGCAACATCTCAGGATTTACCATAAACTCGTCCCAGATTATAAATCCATCTGGGCCTCTTATCTTGTTTAGAGTCAAATCCAAAACACCACAGTGCCCAGTCGCTTTAAATGCTTTATATAAAGATGATCCCTAATCCTGCATGAATTGAATTTACCAAAAGGTTTTATATGTCACTGGGGGAAAAAACAAAATCTTATTAAAAATAAAAAGAATTTATCAACAAAATCAAGAACGATACTATCTGGAGGTATCCAAAAGGTGTATTTACATCTCAGATAGGTTTGTTGGTTTACACAAAACAGTAAATATTGGTTAACCTTGATTCTCTAGGCTAATGTTGGAAAAAAGACAGTGGGTACAAACTCTCGAATATTAGAAATAGACAGATAGATGTAAGCCAGTAGATGCAACTGAAAATCTTCTTCATAAAACTAATATAAAGCCTGACCTGGTCTGAACAAGAAATAGCAGAATGAAGACGAGAGAGGGCAAAAAAAAAAAAAAAGACCATCATGGATACATCAGCAACTTTGATCTGAATTTTTTGTGTCCTCAGACAACAAATCTCCAAGGTCACCCTGATGGCTGTCAGATTTTATTTGCTCATCTTCCTAATTCCTCCCCTGGGAGTACTGAAACAAAGAAGGAAAAGGCTACAGAAGCTTTGGAACCATGGTTATTGGGAGTACCCAGTGCCCAGGATAAATTTGGTTTATAAATCAGGAAGCTGAGCATAAACCTTCCCTAGTCAAGAAAGTTAAAACTGTTAGTCAGCCTAGAAAAGGAAGTTCTGGGATAAACCACTCTTAAAAAGAAGAAAAGAAGATAAATCAATTTGAATCTCACTTCACTCTAGTTTGCTAAAATTTCTTCAAACCTGAGTTACAGGGGCAGCTAGGTGGCACAGTGAATAGAGCACCAGCCCTGGAATCAGGAGGACCTGAGTTCAAATCCAGCCTCAGAGACTTAACACTTACTAGGACCTTAGGCAAGTCACTTAACCCCAATTGCCCTGTCCTCCCCCCTCCAAAAAAAAAAGCAAAAAAAAAAAATCTGAATTATAGAAAATGGCAGAAACCTTTGGGAGGGTTATTTTTTTAACTTGAATTAATGAATGAAAAAATTTATTACACATACTTACTACATGACAAACATGTGCTAAGCACTTGATAGACAATTTTAAAAGCAGATATAATCCCTACCTTCGTGGTCCTAATATTCTAATAAGAGACCTTGACACATATAGGGTGGCCAGGAGGAGGGGTATTTTGGTTTGGAAAGTGGAGATTGACACAATATTTCTGATAAGTAGTGTCAGTACTGAGTTGATTATGGGTCCAGGACTGAAAAGCAAGGGGGAGGGAGTGGAGCAGGGTGATGGCATGGAGGGTTGGGAGTTCTGGACCTGAAAGGGTTAAATCTTCCAGGGTATAGGCTCTGGTCTGAGTGGCTGTTCAAGTGGTGAAAAAAGAACCAGGGAGTAAAATGTAGCTTGGCTACAGCCAGCCTTGGTGATTGGAAGTTTTATTGTCTAGTTTAGATGGGAGATATTTTAATTATATGTTAATAATTCAGGGTTGTTTTATATATATATAACTATTAGGTAAACCAAAACAAAGGTGGAGAGAAGAAGCCTTATTTTAACTCAGATGGTGGTAGAAAAGACATTGTTAGAGTGAAAGAAAGTCAGTCAGTTGACAGCATTTTTTTGCTGTTATTGTTGTTGCTTTTTGGAGGTGGTAAGGTAGGGCAATTGGGGTTAAGTGACTTGCCCAAGGTCACATAGCTAGTTTTGTGTTAAGTGTCTGAGGCCGCATTTGAACTCAGGTCCTCCAGACTTCAGGGTCAGTGCTCTATTCACTGTGCCACCTAGCAGCCCCACAAGCATTAATTAATCTTTTGCTATCTGCCAGGCAAAGTACAACTCTTGGAAGGAGAAAGGCAAAAACAACAATCCATGCTCTCAATGAGCTCATATTCTCATGGGGAAATAATGTGTAAATAACTAGACACGTACATGAGATGCTATGGTGAGCAGAAGGAAGGTAAACTCAAAAGGGAAGGCACCTGAAGCCATGATTTGAACTCAGGTCCTTGGACTATACTTCATCACTCTTTCCACTCTACCATATTATTTTAGTTTTGAACAGTATTTAGAAAATACAAGTTTTGAAGGAGAAGCAAGATACCCTAGGTACTGGTGGAGGGGAAAGGGACGAGAACAGTAAAAGATGAAAGCCTTGAAACTATGAAGGTGGAGAGTGTGATGTGCACACAGGGCCATTTTTTTCCCCACTACACTGACAGTAAGCATGTTGAATCAGCCTTTGTCGGAACAAGTTATGGCAGAGCAGCTGTAGTTCATTTCCAAGTGTGCATTATTTAGGGGCTGTCACTTGCAAAATCCATTTGGATTGCTTTGAACCAGAACGGGGGGGACACAGAGCAAACCAGACCCAGGTCTCTGTCACCTGGAAGTTTATAAGGTAAGCAATTAGCCAGTGGATTATATGAGCTCTCAAGGTAATGCCACATCTTGTTTAGTCCTTTAACAAAGCTGCAGCTTGGATCCAGGCCTTAATATTTGTTGGTGAATTACATGTTAGCAGTGGGGTATTTGCCTACAACTCAACAGGTCTCCACGAGTAATGTGCTGTAACATTGGACAAGCCTGCTAGTTTCTCTGAGCCTTGGTTTCTTTAGCTTTTGAACCACAGGTTTGTGGGTGGTGCTATGAGAAGACCACGAGTTTTCAAATCGGCAGAAAACCTGAGTTTGAATTCTGGAGAATTCTGTGACCTTTCCTCTGATTATCTCCAGCCCATTGCTTGTTTGTAATTAGTTACCCTTTCCACATTGAGGAGATTAGGGGCCTGGTGCCTGCGGTGGCCTGGAAAATCCCCCTAAAATCTTTTGGCCCTCTTTTTGTACCAGAGAGGAAGTCTGAATTATTGTGGTATTAAAAGATAAAATGTGTTGATATTATACAATGCTATATACATATTTTAGGCCTTTCTGAGTTCTTCTAGACTGTGAGCTCCTTGAAAGCAGGGGCTGTTTACCTTTCCTGGTATCCTCAGCACTTGGAAGAGTACCTGGCATGGAGGAGACACTTAATAGGTGTTTATCCATGACTATGGCATTGGGCAAGTCTCTTAAACTCTTTGGAGATCAGTTTCTCTTCTGTACAAGGGAGGGTTGCTCTAGGTTGTTGTTCAATCGTTTTCAGTCATGTCCAACTTTTCATGATCCCATTTGGGGTTTTCTTGGCAACGATACTGCAGTGGTTTGCCATTTCCTTCTCCAACTCATTTTACAGATGAAGAACTGAGGCAGGCAGGGTTAAATGACTTACCCAAGGTCACACAGCTAGAGTCTGAGGCCAGATTTAGGAGTTATTAATCTGGGGTCCCCAGACTCCTAAGGAGTCACTGGAGCAATTTCAGGGGGACTCCTGAGGAGTCCATAGATCAGTTCCCTGTGAACCAGTATGAGGAAACAGTTACAACTTTATTTTCACTAACCTCTGACTGGAGTTTAGCATTTCTTTTTAGTTATTTAAAAATACAATTCTAAGAATAGGTCCATTTGTTTTCAGTTGTGTCCAACTCTTCATGACCCCTTTTTGAGGTTTTCTTGGCAAAGACACTGTTTCCTTCTCCAAGTCATTTTACAGATGAGGAAATGGAGGCAAACAGGGTTAAGTGACTTGCCCAGGGTCACACAGCTGGTGAGTATCTGAGGCTGGCTTTGAACTTCTTCTTCTTCTGACTCCAGGCCCAGCATGCTATTTTAACTGTCCAGAATAGCTCCATAGGCTTCACCAATCAATCCATTAGTAAACATTTATTAAGCACCTACTATGTACCAAGCACTGTGGTAAGTATAGAGATTGCTAAAAGGAGTTATTATTCAACAATAAGTTGAAGAACTCCTGGTAACTAGATGTTCTCTAAGCTCCTTCCACCTCTGGATCTGTGCTCCTGCAACATTATACTAAAATTAAATTTAGTCAGCAAAAATGCATTGGTAACCTTCCATGTTCCAGATGCTGAGTCGATTACTGGAAATACAAAGACAAAAATGAAATAGACCCTGGCCTCAAGGAACTTATCTTCTACTGAATAATCTCCAAAGTCTCTTTTAGCTCTAATATTCCAAGATTTTAAGAGTTTCAATTACCGATCCATGATAATCATGGACATGTTATAGTTATTGTCCCATAGTTTTCGTTCAGAATTTTTTAAAAGAACATATTTTATTCCTATCTTGTTTTTACATCACATTCATTTTTTTTTAGCATTTCTCCTTACTCCAAAGAGTCATCTCTTGTAATAAACAAAAATAAAGTATATATATAAACTGAATGACAGTATATGAACTGAATGACAGTTCCACATCTATGGTCCCCCACTCTGCAAAGAAGGGAAAGAAATCTATTTTCTCTTCTCTTTTGCCAATACAAGCTCAACTCTTTCACTTCCCTGTGGTCTTGCCATTGTCAACTTTGCTTTAGCTCCTTTTGCTCCATAGCAGTAGGCTACAGAAACCCCCAAACCAGCAAATTTTTTTATCCAGGGGTCCAAGAAAGTTCCAGGTCCATGGTAGATTGATGGCCATCATTAGTCTGAGGAGTTAGCCAATGTTCACAGACTTTAATGCAAGTAGAAACATCCATTGAAAGGTCAATATGCTTCTCATCCTGGATTGTATCTTTCCTGACTGACTTGGTAAATTAAATTGTTTTCTACCTAAAAAGAAGTAATTATTTAATGTTAATACTTTTCTGGGTGGGGTCAGGGGAAGAGTAACTAGAGGCTGGGGTACAAGGCATCCATGGAGCAGACTGCTGTGCAAGTAGGATGGTCTGAACTGGATGTAACCATCTATGTTTTTTTTGGAGGGGGGAAGGCAGGGCAATTAGGGTTAAGTGATTTATCCAAGGTCACACAGCTAGTAAATGTTAAGTGTCTGAGGCTGGATTTGAACTCAGGTCCTCCTGAGGGCTGGTGCTCTATTCACTGTGCCACCTAGCTGCCTCTGTAACCATCTATATTTATGAGGGTTCTGGTGGTAAAAGCCCAGAAGCCAGGTAAGAGTTGTATGAGGCCAGGAGTCATTTATGAGTATGCATTTAAGAGGCATGTCCAGAGAAACACAGGGCAGAAGTACCAGAATTCAATATTCAAACGACAAAACAGGCAAACCTGATCAGAGTCCCAGGAAGCAGATATCCTAGTAAGCAGAGTGAATACAAATGATGTACTTTTCATTTGCACTTGTTTAGCACAAAGACCACCCCTCACACATTTTTTCGCCTTAGCTTTTGAGGTTAACCCTAACTCTCGATATTCATCATGAGTTCTAGTTGTAGACAGCTCTCTGCTGCTAGAATTTCTCATGTTGGAAACAGCTGAGCTTGTGCACTGATAGACTCCTTTTTGACTTACATTTGTCCTTATTTTTATTTTTTTAATTTTATTTATTTTTATTATGAACTTAAAAATAAAACAAGCATTTTCATAACAGAATAATTTTTAAAAGATGATTGCACCTGAAACTGCAAATCTGTTGTGTACAATTTGCTATTCCTTTTAAATATATAATAAAGTTATCATGCAACTTGCTTTTTCCTTCCCTCCCCCCCTTCATACTAGAGATGGCTAGTATTAGACACAAATATGTATATGTATGTAAAATCATTCTGTATCTACTTCTGTTTATCAATTCTTTCTTCATTTTTGCACGTCATAGGTCCTTTATCCTTATCTTTAACATTGACCAAATTTCTTGGACATTGATCCACCAAATATTAATGTAACATGCAAACTTAAAAGTGAGAGATTATCTCTGCTTTTTAGAATATTCCCTAGCTTCCTCCAAAACTCAGCCAAAGTACTAAAAGCTAAAGTACCTTCTATACCTGGTCTTTCTTGATTCCACTGATTGGTAACACCTACCCCCAACTCAAATACCATTTACCTTTGTATATATTTTGTTTATGTACATAATTATGTACATGCTGTCTTCCCCACAGAATATAAGCTCCTTGAGGGCAGAGACTGTTTCATTTTTGTATTAGAAGCATTAGCAGAGTGCCTGGCAAATAGCAGGTGTTCAGTAAATATTCATTGATTAATGGTGGTTGTTTAAAGACAAGAAACACTCATTTCCTCCTGGAAAGAAAAAAGGACATGGCAGATACATTTGCAAGTGTGGCTCTCGGGAATACATTTCCCATATGTTTCTACTAATCATTAGAGTAACTAGCCATGTTCTCATTAGACAAAATTCTAATTAAGCAAATACTCTTATGTGGAGACAGAAGATCTGGGTTCAAATCTCATTTTGATGATTACTGTCATTTAACCTTCCCTCATCCTATTTCCTCATCAGTTAAATGAAGGGAATTGATTAGGTCAGAGGTTCTCAAACTTATTTGACCTATTACCCCCTTTAAAAAAAAAAAAAAAAATTTCAGCACCCCCCTGGAAATCTATTTTCTTTAAGCTTTTAACTTTTTATAAAAAATTTGCATCATTTCAAAAATATATAAATTTTTTAAATGATGCATCTTAAATTTAATAATTTATTTAAAATTTTTGCTACTATACTGCACTTTTACTACTATATTATAAAATTTTACTACTATAGTAAAATTTTAATGATATAATGTTGTGTTATGTAACCATATAACATTGTACTGTAAACAAGTCAGTATACACACATATTCCTGCTGATGCATATTGGACTTCACAGCAATACACAACACATTTGCCTGCCAACACTTGCTTGTTAAGACCTGTAGGTGAACTTGACCACAAATGGATTATAATTTGCATTTTGTGTGTTTATTTGGAAAATATTGTAATCACCACAACTTTAACTCTGTTACACAACAGATGAAACATGTACAGATGATTTTTCACAATTTTCTTATCTTCTCTCCTTTCCTTATGCTTCCACTGCCCCCTTAGTTTTATTCAACACTTCCTAATTGCACCAGAGGTTACTACTGGCCCCCTGGATTGTTCCAGTCTCTGCCCCCAACCAGGGGATGGTATCACCTACTTTGGGAACCTATGGATTAGATGGTCTCTGAGGTTCCTATCCGCTCTCGATTTATGATCCCATGATCCTGTGATTTATGAATTCCAACTCTAAATGTAAGAAGTTTTAGAGTCCTTTTTTATCCACTTAGATTCTTCTTTCTGGATACCTCACTTCTTAAGTCTATATTTTCATTTTGGGGGATGGGGGGGAAGGAGTACAGTATTTACATTCTAATTCATTTCTTTTTATTCTTGAGCAGTCAGTCTTCTAGCTGACTTAAAATCCTCGGCCCTTTCTCCTAGTACATGGCTAAATGGTGATTATTGGCATGTTAAAGTAGACTTTCTTTAATCTAGATTTTCCATGGTGGTAAAGGAGGGTAGGGGTGTTAATTACATGAAAACATGAATTTTATGGAGTCCTGACGATGAAGATGACTAATACATACCAGGATCAGATTCCTCTCTTATGGTATACCTCCCAAGTAGTCATTCATTCTTCGCTAGAAATGAAACGGTAATTGTTGCTATTGAGTTGTTTCAGTCCTGTCCTGCTCTTTGTGATCCCATTTGAGATTCTCATGGCAAAGTGTATCAGCAAGCACCCCAAGCGCGTCCTCAGGGTTTGCTGCCCACACAGGTTCTTGGATCTGCTTTGTTAAAGGAAAGCAACTCAAAATGGGTTAACAAGCTTACTTTAATCAGTCAGACATATATCGTTTACCTTGTTCAGGAGAAAAGGTCAGCACCCTGAACCTCAAAGTATACAGGCATAATTATCAAGACAGAATCATCAAGTAGATAGATTTCCAAACTGTCCAACCATTACATCCATACCCAGTCAACATCTGGGTTTCCACATTCTGGGTTTTTCAAAGCCGGGGGACTCTCAACAACGGCTTCCCAGAATTCAGATCAAATCACAGAACACTTCTCAAAGTGAGTCCCAAAACAAAGCTACACATCAGGGCTTATATAGCCTTCTCCTGGCTCAGAGAATGTAACAACCTTATTGACCCACTGGCCAATCAAAAAGTATCTACTGAAAAACAAGCCTCCCTCCCCAGGCTTCTGGTGCACTTTAGCCTAGGGGCAGGGAAGATCTTTAAAATTTACATTCGCATTACACAAAGATACTGCAGTGGTTTTGTCATTTCCTTCTCCAGCTCATTGCATGGATGTGGCAGTTGAGGCAAACAGGGATAAGTGACTTACGGAAGGTCACATAGCTAGTAAGTATCTGAGGTCAGATTTGAACTTGAGTCTTCCTGATCGCCCCACCTAGCTTTGAAGTGAGTAGATAACCATTCATTCCTGAGGCATTCCATTCTATTTTTGGCTAACCTCTTTAAAAAAAAAATATTTTAATAGTCAAATCTAAACCTAGGTCTCTTCTGCTTTCATCCATTGCTTCTGAAGCCAACCCGAACAAGCCTAGCCCGTTTTCCACATAACAGCTTTTCCAATAATCACACCATCGTCATGTTGCCCCTGAGTCTTCTCAAGTCTCGCCACCCCAGGCCCTTTGACCAGCGCCATGGTCTTGAAGCCCTCCCTCTTCCTGGTCACTCTCCAATGAATGCTTTTCAGGGTATTGTGTGTGTTCTAAAGTACAGCAACCAGGATGGAACCTAACAAATGTAGTTACATAATTTGTAGTATTTACCTAAACATTGGGGGTTCTATGCAAAAAAATTACTATTCCCTAAGAAGTAATTTCAATTAATTTTAAAGCACCCAGTGATTTTTAAAAATTAATCCATTGTCTGAATAATCGACGCTCTTTCTAGGTACCATATTGTATGGTTTCTGTTTAGTTCTAAAGAAATATCAATCTGAATCTCTTCAAAGACCTATCACTTTTTATATTCTACTGGGGGAAAAGTATCATGGGGGTTTCTTCCTCTTCCTTCTTTTCCTTTCCTTTCATGTCCCTCTGCCTACTCAGGCACATTATATCAGTAAAAACTCCAGGCCAGTGGAGTTGTGAGTTGCAACTAAGAGGAATAAATGAAAGATTTTTAGAAGGCATCAGGTCAGCCTAATGGCCAGGGGCCCTGGGTTAACTGACCTTTCTCTTCTGGCCATGTTCATTGTTCCATGAGCCTTACTTGGGATTGTTGCCTTCTTGGTGGAGGCTACCGTGCTATGAGTGGAGAACCCTAAATGCATCGATTGCTTATTTATTTGTATTCTCCCCAAAAGAACTGCAGGGCAGCTTTGAAATCCTAACCCCTTTGGAGGGATGAAAAAGTTGTCACCTCTGGTGGCAGTGTATCTTTTGTGACTTGGGTACAACCTCAACATCAAACCAGTCTCATGGCTCCCTCTCCACCACCACCCCCCAAAACATATAATAACCTTACATTCCAAAAGCGCAATGCAAATGGCTTCACATCTAAATTTTCAGGGCAGTGGGTTGTGATAGCCTTTGACTTCAGAAATCAGTAAATAAACAGAGAAAACAAAGAAACTGACCCATAAAAGTAATTCTCTAGACTCAATGCAAAGAGGGGGAACTGTGAAAAGAGAGAAAAATAAGTCCTTCCCCTTCTGTCCCCCTCCCTCAAATTCCACTCTATTTCTTTAAAGAATGTAAGTCTTTTGGACTGGAACTGGCACACAGAGGAGAGCCCAGAAGAATTCACTGTCTGTGAAAGGATGAGGCCACAACATTTACAGAATCATCTGGCAAGGAAATTCAATAGAAGCTCGGCAGAGTCGCCTTTGTTTGACTTGGTGGACTGGGCTCTTCAGCTTTCATTTGCTACATTGGGGTGGGTAGTCCGGGGTTTGATTACGCCTGCTCTAAGAACTGCTTTGTGCAAATGCATTTTCTTGTGGCTTTGCCAGGTGACCTCTGACCCCACCCCACCCCCAACTCCTGCACCAGGCCAGTTCCCCCAACAACAACTGCTCCTTAAACAAGCCAGGCCAGTGAAGTCAGTCTCTGCTACTGTTGTCCAAATAGGACACTGATTTTCCTGTTTTCTATTTTTGGGCAATGACCAGAGTCCACATTTTTGGGGTCTTTTGTCATTTTTTTAACCTTGTTTTTTACAGCCAGATGACAAAGGGAGTGGAAAGATACTCTGATGACCATGGACATGGAAGAGGCATATTTTTGCAGAATTGTCAGTGTTGGGATGATGAGGGTAAGGGGAAACCAAACTTTTAGGCCACACAGGTTAAGGTCGCTGTCCTGGCTGTCTACCCTCAGCACATTTGAGATGAAAAAGTATATAATTGTGGCATTAAGCTGAATTTCCACCAGCAGGCTCAAGAATTCCTGGATAGCAGGAAAGGATGAAGGGTGGGAAAAGAGAAGAACCAGAGAGATGAGGAATAACTCTCCCTTTCCTTTGCCCTTGTGCCAGGATAAGGTAGCTTCGGCCCCCCAGGAAGCACAGAGATAAGAATAAATATATACTCTTGGACCTCTTTTCCTCGCTCTCCTGACTGTTAAACACGAGAGAATCTTTCTCAAAATGCCTCCAGTGCCTATCTGTGGGACTGCCAGGCAGGTAGGAGGAACTACCTTATGGTGATGCTGTTTCTTGGCTATTTCAGTAACTAGCTCTTCTTGGAAAAGGTCCAAAGCACATCTTCCTTATACTAAATTCCCCAACACTGTTAGTGAAGGGCCAGGGTAGTCTCTATGGATATCTAGTGCTCAGGGCCATCAAACTCTTGAGAACCTGCTAAAACTATCTGCCTTGGTCTCCCCCATATGTCTGGACTCCACCACCTCCCAAAGAGTGCCCCACATTGATTGTGTGTTCTTTTGATTTATTTCTACAACTATTCATCTAATGTGCATTTACCACCCACTTCCTGATTGATTCCCATGCTGCCCACCTCTTCCCCACCCTCTTCTGCAAACTGATAGGTCTGCTCCCAGATGTTGTGAAAACTGAGTCATAAAGAGTCGCATGGCCCCCTTAACACCCTTTTTCCCCTGATCCTCACCTTCCAGTAAGGCTGCCAATAAGAACAGCCCCTACTTTTCCTGATCTACAAACCACTCCATTTATAAATTGGTATCTCACCTCATATATGAATGTATCACCTCATATATATTCTAAAAGCTGTAACCTAACACGCAGGGAGCCTGTCTGTGCTGGGAAAGGAAGAAGAGAGGGGAGGATTTGGTATCTGGACCTGAACAAAGCCTTAGGAATGCCATATAGCATGTTAGTACAGATCAGGTCAAGTTCACGTTAGAACACAATATCTTCATTTTCATCTTCACCTAGGTATTCATATTCAAACCCTGAGCCTCACCTACACAGATAAGGAAATATAAAATTAATACAAAGATTTTTAGTTTGGGTGGGAGATAAGAAGGTCTGGCTGAGTCAAGAAAGGACTCTTGAAAAAGGCAGCTTTTGAACTGAGATTTGAAGGTAGCTAAAAATTTTAAGGGGTAGAGAGATAAGGTGGGAGAGTTTTCCAGGCACAAGGAATAGCCTGTGCAAAAGTATGAAGGTGGGAAAGAGGAAAATGCAAATAGGAAATGGGCCCAAGCAGAAATCTCTTAAGCAACCTTTGAGAGTCATTCTGTTCCTCTGCTGTCTTCTCTGGACCAAGATCCATTCTCTTCACTTTTAAGAAGATCCTGGCAGATACATACATAGGTGGTCAAATGAGTTTATTTCTGCTTTTCTTGTGCTTTGTAGTCTTTTATTTCTTTTAAATAGGCTCGATTGTGCAATCTTTATATGTGTCAAAAGTATTCTTTATTGGAGAGGATGTGGGCAAACTGGAACACTAATGCATTGTTGGTGGAGCTGTGAACTGATCCAGCCTTTCTGGAGAGCAATCTGGAACTATGCCCAAAGGGCTATAAATACTTTCATACCCTTTGATCCAGCAATACCACTCCTAGGGTTATATCCCAAAGAGATCATAGAAATGGGAGAAAGACCCATATGTACAAAAATGTTTATAGCAGCTTTTTTTGTTGTGGCAAAGAATTGGAAATTAAGGGGGTGTCCATCAATTGGGGAATGGCTGAACAAGTTGTGGTATATGCATGTTATGGAATATTATTGCGCTATAAGAAACGGGGAGCAGGCGGTCTTCATATTTACCTGGAGAGGCTTAAAAGAACTGATGCTGAGTGAGAAGAGTAGAACCAGGAGGAATTTGTACACAATTATGGACACAACATATGTGTGATGACCAACTTTGATAGACTGGACTCTTCTCAACAATGCAGGGATATAAGTCAATCCCAAAAGACGCATGATGGAGAGAAAAACGTGCATCCAGAGAAAGAACTAGAAAGAACTAAATTTATATCCAGGTGGAAGCAAAATACCTGATCTTTTTTGTTCTCTTATTTGATTTTATGTCCTCTATACCACTTTTCATCCCAGCTGGTACAATCCATCCTTATAACCTGACCATTGTATAATGTGAAAGTATCTACAGATCCTATACTTGATTATAAGACGCCATGGGGGGGGGGGGGGGGAGGGAGGAGGACAAAATGTGAAATTCAAGGAATTGTGGAATTGAATCCTGTAAATTAAAAGGAAACAAACAAATTAATAAATTAAAGAATTAATTAAAAAAAATTATTCTTTATTGGTATATAGATTGATGACAGCCTAGAAAAGGGCCCTCTCACTTTCAAGGCCATGGTGGTGGCAAGATTCCTTTAGTGGAGCCAGGGCTGTTACCTCCTACTCTACATCCCTAAGGCATGTGACTGTTCCAAGGAGGAATATATTGTCTCAGACATTTACTAGCTGTGTGACCCTGGGCAAGCCACTTCACCCTATTTGCCTTCGTTTCCTCATCTGGGAAATGAGTTGGAGAAGGAAATGGCAAACCACTCCAGGATCTTTGCCAAGAAAACCCCAAATGGGGTCACGAAGAATTGTACACAGTTGAAATGACTGAATAACCAATCAAGAATCACTAATATGCCCAATTTATGAAGGACATGGGTTCCTAAAAAAGTCATTTAGGAATCCTTTTCTTTTTCTTTTTAATGCATGAGGAGAATTCCCTCTTTAAGAATTCCTTGGGAAATCATTTTGTAATCATGGGTCAAAAAAAAGGGCTCTTTCTTTTCCAGGTTCATAATATTAAATACAGAATTTCCTTTTCTTAAGGCAGAGACCACCTACAGAGGCTCTGGGTCACCCTTTCTGAAAGGCAGGTCAGAAAGGGTTAGTATGACTGTTAGTATCATCAAACCGTTCATTCACTGTCAAGCCAAAACAAGGGAGAGAGTGACTCACCCCACATAGCATGGTCCTGACACCTAGACAGAGTGAACTGTCACTGGCTGTGGGGTGTCAGTGTTGTGGCTCACCCATGGGGCCATGGCCTCCTTTAGTCACGCTTCTGACAGGGATCCTCCCACACAAGCTTCTACTCCACCCATCTAGTTATCTATCCACATGCACATATCCAGTGATTAAAAGTCACAGGATAGTAGACTTTTAGGGTTGGAACCAACCCCAATGGCCATTTAGCCCCCAACAAATGCTTGAAAAAGACTGCATGGTGCCATAGACTCATAGTGGTCTTACAGCCTTCGAGGTAGACCTCTGGGAAGAGGGAACCAACTACATCCACTTTTGAACAGCTCCAACCACTAGGAAGTGTTTCCCAGCATAAAGCCTAAATTCTCCCCTTTACATCCGCTATTCCATGGTCAGAACTTCCAAATGACAATCTTTCACATATTTGAAGTTACTACTAAGTCTTCTCTTCTCCAGACTAAAGGTCTTGACTTCCTTCAGCTGATTTACATATGATATGAAATTTGAGGCCATTCATAATTCTGGTTGCTGTTGTGAGTCTGGAATTGACAGCCCAGAATTCAAACTCTGCCTCCAGTGTTTACTGCTTGTGTGACCCTGGGCAAAGAGCCTGCCCAATCTTCATAGGCCTCAATTTCCCCATCATCGAAAATGAAGGGGTCAAACTAAATGGCCTTATGAAGTTCATACTTAATGTTTTATTGGCAATATTCTAGAGTACAAGGTTCAAAGCCTAGCAACTTAGGGGTGATGGCACAGGGGATTCTCTTCAGGAGAACAGAAATGTCTTTTCTGATCTCTTTTTTTTATATATATAATTTTTTCATTTTTCCCCAATTACATATTATAACAATTCTTTAACCTTTGGGGGTTTTTTTGTTGTTGTTTTGAGTTCTAAATTCTGTCCCTCTCTTCCTCCCTGTCCTCCCCCCTGAGAAACATGAATTCCCCTCCCTTCATTGTGCAACTGATTTGAGATTACTTAGCCATAGCACCAATGAAATGACCTGTGAGAAATTCTATATTGAAGAAATGAAGCCAAGAGTATTTGCATCTTAAATGTGCCAACCTACAACCCTTGCCTTCTCTACCTTTTAGTAGTATGGAAAGACCTTAATTTTAAGCAGATCAAAAGGATTGATGCTAGTGGAAGTTCTAGTGTGTGACATGGGTGTGTGTGTGTGTGTGTGTGTGTGTGTGTGTGTGTGTGTGTGAGAGAGAGAGAGAGAGAGAGAGAGAGAGAGAGAGAGAGGTGGCAAGACAGGGAGAGCACAGGAGGCAGGTCCTGTTAATAGAATCAAGTATAGGAGAACTCTTGGTATGGAATCTTTCTCCACCCTTGCAGATGGCAACTCAGCTGTAACTTGCAATCTTAGAGACAACCAAATCTGACAGCCAGATTGGTCTATTTGTTGTCCTTCACACATGATGTTCTGTCTCCTTTCTGTGTGCATTTACACAATCTCCCATTCCTGGGATTACATCATAAGAATCCCTAAGCTCCCTTCAAAGCTCAGTTCAGATGCCATCTTCCACGTGGGACCTTTCCTAATCCATTTTCTGTGCATCTCCCCCAGCTTGAACTACCATCAGTTGTTCATGCCTCCCACTGAAATTACCTTGTCTTTTACTTAATATTTTTTTCAGTTGAAAGATGTCAGTGGATAGTGGTTTAGAATGCTGACCTGGGAGGCCCATGTTCAAATTCTCCTTCTAACACATACTGGTTGTATGACCCTGAGTAAATCAACTTCTCAGTACTCTAGTAGGCAAAATTATTCATTAAAGTTGCAAAATAAGATTCCAGTCTGCAATTGTAAAGAGAGTTTCCTCACCCAGAAATTTCTTTTTGTTTATTTCATTGAAATTCTAGATCCAGTCCCTATCCCTCTGATTTGTTCTACTTAGACGTATCCAGTGGTTCAGTGGATAAGAGCACTGGACCTGGAGTCAGGAAGATTGATCTTCCTGAGTTCAAGCCCAACTCAGAAACTTACTAGCTGTGTGACCCTGGACAAGTCACTTAACCCTGTTTGCCTCAGTTTCCTCATCTATAAAATGAGCTAGAGAAGGAAATGGCAAATCTCTCCTGTATCTTTGCCATTAAAACCCCAGAGGGTCACAAAGAGTCAGACTCAACTGAAACAACTGAACAGTAACGACAGATGTGTCCACATTGTTTCCCCTCAGAGAATGTAAACTCTTGGGGTGGCTAGTGGCACAGTGAATAGAGCACCAGCCCTGGAGTCAGGAGGACCTGAGGTCAAATCCAGCCTCAGACACTTAACACTTACTAGCTGTGTGACCTTGGGCAAGTCACTTAACCCAAATTGTCCCCCAAAAAGCAAAAAAAAAAAATGTAAACTCTTTAGAGACTAGGAACTGTTGCATTTTTGTTGTTCCTCTATATCACCAATACCCTTATAGAATTCCTAGCATACAATAGCCACATTATATGTAGCCATAGCATATGGTAGCCTAGTATAGAATCAGCCAAGTGGCCTGGTTATCTGGAAGTACAATAAGAGATTAAGGGGTTTTCCCAAAGTCAGGCAGCTACTAAATCTCAAAAGCAGGACTTGAACCCGGGCCTTTCTGATCCCCTAGGTTGGTCCTCCCTCCACCAATCCAATTTGCATTAGACTGAACAGCTGGTCTTTCCCACCAGACTTGCTTCCATTTTTTTCAGCATTGACTCTCTGAGGAGAATGGCCCAGTTGCATCCTGCAGTCTGGTATTTGTCCATACCTCCTCCCCTGAAGCAGCTCTGAGTATCCCCTTCTCTATCTAAAAAACAAGACAGTATCTGACATCGCCCCATGGGGGGGTAATGGAGATTTTATTTTTGTTCTTGTTGTTACTACATGCTACCACCAGGAGATTAGGCAGGGAGGGAAGAGAGATGTTGTAGATGAGAACCGTACCAGCTCTAAGGGAAGCTTTTCCTTCCCTTGGTGCCATGAGCCCCCTAAGGCAGCTTTGTGGAAAGCTGTGTTAAAGTACAGATGTGAGCCCTTCCAGCCAGGAACCCAATAGCCTCTGGGACCTCAGCTAGGGATCTCCCAGATGTAGCTTCACATCCTGAAGCATCACCCTGCTAAAGGGCCTGGGATGGTGACCCTCATAGACTTTCTGCTCTCACCCACACAGTGACAACTGGGAAGGAAATCCAGCAAACGTGGGGGTTTAGGGATTCTGGAAAAATAAGGAACTTCAATATTTTGTTCTTCTCTTCCTTTCTTTCCTTTCCTTCATACCTAGATGTGAGGGCAACATCTTTTTCCCCCAATTAAGTGTAAGTTAAAAATTCTCTGCAGACTTTTGGGAGATTGAACTGGCCTCTAAAAATATTTTTTTCTCAACATAAACATGATTCCTCCAAACCTCCACATGATTTTTGTGATTATTTCAAGATTTACTTGGTTCAGGAGACTTCAGCTATCAGTGGAAAGTGCTCTGGAGTTGGAGCCAGAGGATGTGAGTTCAAATTCCTGCTCTGCCAAAGACCCCTGTGACCTTGGGCAGTCATATGATTTCTCTTTGTTATAATCTCCTTACCTGGAAAACAAGAGGGTTTGACTATCTATGACTTCCAAGGAAAATTTCAGCTCCAAATCCATCATCCTGTAAGGCAGCTAAATGGCACAGTGGATAGATCACTAAACCTGCAGTCAGTATGACCTGAGTTCAAATTCAGCCTCAGGTACTTACTAGCTTCATGACCCTGGGCAAGTCACTTAATCTCTGTGCCCCCTTTCTTCATCCATAAAATGGGGATAATAGCAACATCTAACTGAGAATTATTGTGAGGATCAAATGAGATAACTCCTAAAGCACTTCATAAATCTTCAAAGCACTGTAGAAATGCTTATTGTTATTATTATTATCTTACCTAAGTAGCCAAGTAAATTCTAATGTTTTATTGTTCAGCCATTAGTGACTGTTGACACAAAAAGATGCATTAAAAAAAAAAAAACAGCCTAGGGGCGACTAGGTGGTCCAGTGAATAGAGCACCAGCCCTGGAGTCAGGAGGACCTGGGTTCAAATGTGACTTCAGACACTTAACACTTACTAGCCAAGTGACTTTGGGCAAGTCACTTAACCCCAACTGCCCAGCCTTCCCCCCTCCAAAGAGCAAAAAGAACCCCAAAAAACAGCCTAGAAATTTTCTAATTCAGCCTTTTATTCTTTCTACTATGCTTAAAGGTATCATTTGGGCAACTTTTAGTTATCTTCTTCATCACCTCTACAGCTTGGTTTTAATTGCTACACTCATTCTGGTAAGTTCAGACCAGATAAAAAGGAAACGATAGTACTGGGAAATAGGCCATGGATGGAGTGGATGCCACCATGTGTCACGTGGCACTCCAAGCTCTGATTCTTTCATACTTACCCAGCCCGGCTGTATCCATCAGCACCTTGTTAACTGGAGCCCAGGGTTAGGAACGAGTATTTTCTCTGTGGACTTTGGTAGTAAAGCCACTTGGCTAAGGCAGCTGAAAAGAAAGCTGTTCATCTGGGCCTTCATCCTGCTCTTCTTCCTCCCATTTCCCCTCCTGCCCTTGTTTTCTAAGGGCATTTGTCATACTCTTTTTTGAAAAATGTCCATCTGTAAACTGAGAGGATCAGAGTAAATGATTTCCAAGTCACCTTCTGGCCCCAGATCCTACACCAACACCAACCTTCTGCTACTGGGCCTTTTTTTTTTTTTAAACACAGTTATCACACAGGATTAAAACGTTTCCAGAGATGCTTGTGTTGTCACAAATCTCAGAGAGCTGTTTTGCCCCCTTTCTCTGAAGTGACTGATGTATGTGGAATGGGTGTGGGTATGTGTGTGCTCAATCAGGAGTGCCCAGCTGGCAGAGGAGTCTTCTACTGCATGCTTTCAGGAAGGGAGGGGAAAAGGAGTAGAAATTTTGAAGCATATTTAATTTGAATTTAAGCTGCACTCTTCATTTTATGCTACTGCATACTGCTCTATAATTCACTTGAGAAGGATGCCCCCCTTGGGCTACAGTATAGATCTCAGGAGATCCCACAGAAGTGAAAGAGATGTGAAACACATCATTTTGGACTTGTTCAATAAAGGGTGGTAGAAACAGGGCTTAAAGCCTGCGGGACAGTTGGAGGAAGTGGGAAGAGAAAGAAGTGAGAGAGCTGCCTAGCAGAATTCATGAGTGTCTACGGATGTTCAGTTGTGTCTAACTCTTTATGACTCCATTTGGGGAATCCTTGGCAAAGATACTGGAATGATTTGCCATTTCCTCCTGCAGCTCCTTTTACAGATGAGGAAACTGAGGCAAACAGGGTGAAATGACTTGCGGAGGGTCACAAAGTTAGTAACTATCTGAGGCTAGATTTGAATTCACAAAGATGTGTCTTTCCTGACTCCAAGCCTGGCACCACCTTGCTGTCCTGAATTCATGAGTATATGTGTGCTATCTAACTAGCCGAGCTGCTTCTGAGCCCATTTTTCTAAATAAGGTGTAACAACTTTCAGAGGCAGGTGGTCACAGAGTTAAACACATCTACCCTTCCTCACCTCTGCCTCCTGGCTTCCCTGGCTTCCTTCAGTCCCAGCTAAAATCCCACCTTCTCCATGCAGCCTTTCCTGATCTCCCTTCATGCTAGTGCCTTAAAAGATTCCCTTTGTTGGTTAATTCCAATTTATCCTGTACACATTCTTACAAAGCTGTTTGCATTTTGTTTTCCCCACTAGACTGGGCTTCTTGAATCCCCAGTGTTGAGCACAGTGTCCGGCGTATAGTAAACACTTAATAAATTTTTATTGATTGACTAACTGATGGCTTAGGGTTGACACACATCAAGAGCTCTGCTAGGTATCAATGAGTCCCTCCCCTAAGGCAGCACAGTGGTATATATAAACAGGAGCCCACCGCAATGCAGGCATAGCCTGAGCCATATAACTGGATGCTATGCAGGCATTTTCCCCTTGACTCATCTGCTCAGAAATTTGCAGTGTGGCAAGGAGCCCGATCAAGTCAGGCTCAGCTCATTTGGCTTCTTCTGGCTTTTATGTCAGGAACTGATTAGCCCTGCTGCCCCAGGTGGGAGGAAAGAAAGCACAAGGCTTTACACAAATATTTTCACTGTAATTAACTTTTCAATGACTTGTGGATGTACTTGTGGATTTATTTCAGTTTCTTTTCATTTTAAAATCCTTTTTCAATGATGTGGAAGGGATGAGAAAAGTCTATAGAGAAAGATTTGCTCCCCAATTTAAAATTCATAACGCAAGAATGCAAGTCTTGATTTGAAAGAAAAATCTGTTTTCCCTTCAATTATATAAATCCAGACCCTTTTAAACTATTGTATAAAATCAGACTGTAAACTCCTCAGTTAGATTGTAAACTTCTAGGGGATAAGGGGTGTCATTCCTACACACCCCCCTTTAAAAAAATCCTTAACACCTAGCAGTGTAGGACACCCAGAGAGTTAATAAAGACCTTAGGAATTGAATTGGTATATTGGGATATATCCATAAAGATTGTAACTTAGGTTCTTATTGTTCAGTTGTCTCTGACTCTTTGTGACCTCATTTGGGGTTTTCTTGACAAAGATACTGGAGTGGTTTGCCATTTCCTTCTCCAGCTCATTTTACAGATGAGGAAACTGAGGCAAACAGGATAAGTGACTTGCCCAAGGTCACACAGCTACTAAGTGTCTGAGGACAGCTTTTAACTCAGATCTTCCTGACTTCAGGCCTGGCACTCTTTCCAGTATCAACCATCTAGCTCGCTGACATCATACTGAAGCTGCTTTCTCACAAGTCCCCAGTGATTTCCTCAAGACCAGATCCAGAGTTCTCCCCTCAGTCCATCCATCCTGACATTCATAACTGCTTTTTACCCCTCCCATTATTTCTCTCCTTGAAATTCTTTCTGACTGTCCATGATACCATCCTGGTTCTCTTTCTACCTGTCTAATCACTTTTCTGATTCTTTCATTGACTATGAATCTTCTTCCCACATTCTAAGTGTGAGTATCCCCCAAAGGTCTCTCCTTTTTCCTCTTCTTTTTTCTGTTTATACTTTCTTCCTTGGCAATCAGACCCACTCCCAGAGCTTCAGCTATGACCTCTATACAAATAAATTCTAAATCTTTATCTCCAGTCCCACATTTCCAAGCTGCCTGCTGGAATCTGCACTTGGATATGTCTCCTGCATTTCAAACTAAACATATCTAAAACTAAACTTTATATCTTCTACCCTCCACCCCCAACACCTCCTAGATCCCTATCTCTGTTAAAGGCAACACCACTCTCTCATTCTTTCTGGCTCAAAATTCCAGAATCATCTTTGGTTCTTATCCTTTGTACCTTCCTCTATCCTAGTCCCTAAGGTCTGAAAACTCTGTCTTTGCAGTTTTTCTCACCTTTGTGGAACGGTAGAAAGAGTGCTGGCTCTAGCTAGCATCAGAGGACCTGAGTTCAAATCCCACCTCCTATCTGTGTGACCTTGGACTAGTCACTTCACTTCCCCAGGCCTCAGTTCCCTCACCTTTAAAAATGAGGGAGTTGGAATAGATGACCTCTGAGAGCCTTTACACTCACACAGTTGAAAAGAATACAAACTTCTAATGTGCTTATTGTTTATTGACTGTAAAGAAGCATTTTTTTTGATAGAGCAAATTAGTCAGTCAGTAAGCATTTATTAAATGTCTGCTATGTGGTAAGCAGATGCTAGCTGAGAAACAAAGACAAAAATAAAAGTCCCTACCCTCCAGGAGTTTAAATTCTATTTGGGAGCAGGGGAAGGGGGGACCACATGTGCCCTTTAAAGTATGTACAAAATAATGCAACATATAGACAAGATGATTTGTGTGGGAAAAGCAGAGAGATACTAATAGTGGGAAGGAGGGGGGAGGGACAGTGGGGATTGGGAAGCCCCCTTATGTAGGAAGTGGTATTTGAGCTGGGCTTTCCAAGGATTCTTAGAAGCAGGGGTGAGGAAAAGGGCATTCCAGACCTGGGAACAGCCTGTACAATGGCAGAGAGGTGGATGACAGATTGCTGTATACAAGGAGCAAACAGCAAGGCTCCCGCTTTGGCTAGATCACTTAGGACATGAAAAGGAGAAATATAGAAGAGAGCTGGAAAAGAAAGTTGGAGCTAGGTTGTGAAGTCCTTTAAATGACACAACAAGGAATTTTTGTTTGATATTAGAGGAAACAAATTGCATTCTGGGAAGATGGAGGAGTAGGTCAGAAATGTCCAGGCCATCCAGATTTCCTCCTCAAAGAAGCAGCAAGCCAATGGAGTTTATTGAACTAGGGGAAAGTTATGGTCAGAGATGTGCTTTTGCAGCACCTGTGTGGAAAACCAGATGGTGGAACAGAGAGACTTCAGCCAGGAAGACTAATTAGGGTATGACAAGCTGAACTAGGGATGGTCCCTGAGTGCATGGAGAGAAGGGGATGGATATGAGAAATGTTGTGGAGGCAGAATTGGCCCTATGTGGGGAAGAAGAGTGAGGAGTCAAGGATGACCCCAAGGTTATGTACCTGAGTGACTGGAAGGATGGTGGAGCCCTCAGCAGCAATAGAGAAGGTGATTTGGAGGAAAAGAAAATGAGTCCCGTTTTAGACATGTTGAGATATCTATTGGGACCTCCAGTTGGAAGCATCTAATAAGCTACTGATAATATGAGACTAGTGCTCAGGAAATATACTAGAACCAGATATGTAAATCTGGAAGTGCGGGTAGAGATGATAATTTAACCCATAGAAGCTGATGAGGTCACAAAAAGAGATGAAGAAGAGAAGAGAAGAGAAGAGAAGAGAAGAGAAGAGAAGAGAAGAG
>NW_027187391.1:40314825-40330278 GCF_028583685.1 Petaurus breviceps papuanus
AGAAGAGAAGAGAAGAGAAGAGAAGAGAAGAGAAGAGAAGAGAAGAGAAGAGAAGAGAAGAGAAGAGAAGAGAAGAGAAGAGAAGAGAAGAGAAGAGAAGAGAAGAGAAGAGAAGAGAAGAGAAGAGAGGAGAGTCTAGGACAAAGCCTGACATACATACCCCTAGGTAGGAGGTAAGATAGGGGTTATGATCCAGAAAAGGAGGCTGAGAAGAAACATACAGATGGGTGAGAGGAGAACCAAGCAGCATCATGAAATAAAACCATAAAGGAGAGACTATCTTAGGGGACAAGGTGATAGGCAGTACCAAAACACAATTGTATTACAACAAGGTATTGCCTGTGTTTTTGTCACAATAATACAAGAGAAACAAGGTATTATAGTGGAAAGAGTGGTAGATATGGAATCAGAAGGCCCGAGTTCAAATTCCGCCTGTCACTTAGCCTATGTGTCTTTGTCATAACTTGTCACAGCATCAGTTAGTGCTCATGTGTAAAGTGAAGGGTTTGGATTGACAACCTTTAAAGTTCCTTCTGGTCCTAAATCTGGGCTCCTATTATCCTGTGAAGATTCCCCAAAAGATGTCAGGTGTGGTACATATCTTTTAATCCTACTACTAGGGAGGTAGAGGCTGTTTGTTTGCTTAAGCTGTGGAGCTCTGAGCTGCAGTGGGTGAAGCAGATCTGGTGTCCACACAAAGTCTGGCGTCAGTATGGTAATTACCCAGGAGTGGGGGGCCGTGAGATTTTGTAAAGATGATTGAACCTGTCCAAGGTTCAATGAAGTAAGGCAGGTTAAAACTTCTGTGCCAAGCAGTAGAGGGATTGGACCTGTGAGTGGCTGCTACACTTCCCGTTTGTGAGATAGGGAAACCAAATCTGTGAGGGAGCAAAGAAAAGAAGGAAGGAAGGGAAGGAAGAAAAGACAGGAGACACAAGAGAGAGAATCTCTTTTATGACTGTCTGATTATTAATATCAAGTGAAGCATAAACCAGGGAAACACTTGTTTGCCACTTCCAAATAGAAGGCCTAACAGAGTTCAAGTTGCAAAGGGACTTAACTGGTGAGGTCTTCCAAAGGCTTTTATTTGCAGATGCCATTGTGATGATTGCCTCAAGCCCAGAAACATTACAGAACTTCCTAATTGGGGACCTATAATCATTCAAATGGGGTCAACTAGGTGACACAGTGAATAGAGTGCTGGGCATGTAGTCAGGAAGACTCATCTTTGTGAGTTCAAATCTAGCCTCAGATACTTACTAGCTGTGTGATCTTGGGCAAGTCACTTGACCCTGTTTGTCTCAGTTTTCTCATGTGTCAAGTGAGTTGAAGAAGGAAATGGCGAACCACTCCACTATGTTTGTCAAGAAATCCCTAAATGGGGGCGGCCATGTAGCACAGCGGGTAAGAGCACCAGCCCCAGTGTCAGGATGACCTGGGGATCGAATCCGGGCTCAGACACTCAGCACGCACCCAGAAACACCTGGCCGTGTAACCTTGAGCAAGTTACTTAACCCCAATTGCTAAAAAAAAAAAAAATCCCTAAATGGGGACAACTAGGTGGTACCGTGAATAGAGCACTGGACCTTGAGTCAGGAGAACCTGAGTTCAAATCTGGCCTCAGACACTCAACACACACACACACACACACACACACACACACACACACCCCTAGCTGTGTGACCTTGGGCAAGTCACTTAACCCTAACTGCCCTACATTCCCCCCTCCAAAAAGCAAAAAAAAAAAGAAAGAAATCCCTAAATGAGGTTACAAAGAGTAGGACCCAACTGAAACAACTGAACAACAGTCATTCAAAAGAGTTTCGCCTAACTTCATTTAAGAAGAAACAAGCATATAGAGAATGACTATTGTCCAAACTGCTGTAAGCAGTTGGATAGACAAACCATAGATCTCATCTACCAGTACCATCAGTTCCATCTCTCTCTGTAACAGACACTCTTAAGTGGACAATGAATTAGGCCTAGAACTGAACAGGAGGAACAGAGGAAATTGCATAGTCTCTTCAATAATGCCAAACTTCTTGAAACGAAGGCCCAATGTTTTTTTTCATACCAGTGTTCTTCTAGTGATTTATTATTACAAATCATGGAATAGCAGTCTCCAAAAAAAATGTTGCTGAGATAAAGATGGGGAAATTTTTATTGTGTATATAGGACAGTGAAGAAGGGCGTGTTGGCTGTACCACAAGAACACAAGGAACTATGCAGGAGAAGTGGCAGAAAGAATGTCCTTAGAGTGACATGTGACCAAACAAAAACTGTGGGGGCAGGGGTGGGGCGCTACAGAGCAAGAGACACGCTACATGGATGGACAACCCACATGTGATCTCTGCGGTGAACTGTAAGATGGCCACCAGCATAAGTCACCAGGGTGGACAAGTCTGGATGGTCAAGCTCTGCCTCATTGGAGGCCCTACTCACATTGAGGAGATCCTGTACCCACCAGAGTATTATAAATAATGAAGAGAGTTTTGGCAGGGGTGGGGATCAGGTTAAAGAAAGTTTTTCTTTTTTTTTTTGCTTGGGAAATGCTTTTTTTTTTTCCTTATAAGAGGGCAGAGATTAAGGATAGTTCTCTTTTTTCTTTTATTTATTAGAATCACCAAGCTTTCAGAAGAAAGCTACAATGATGTTATTAGTCCTTATAGTTCGATTTAAACAAGCAAAATCAAATATAAAAATTCCCTCTAACTTGCTTACCCATTCCTCTCATCAGAGTTCTTGGTGACTTCATGCCAAAGAGGGAAAGATTTTCAGTTGCATGATAATCGCTTGTGTACAAGGAAGCTGACCATATATATGGGAATTTTAAACTTATTTTGCTCAGTGGAAGTGGAATAATTAATTAATTCTGTGACTTGAATGTTAGATAGAGCCTCTATGGAGTATCTGTGAAAGAGTAAGGCCAAGAGCCACACAGAAAAAGGCATGGATAGGTCACAGTCTTTACTAGTAAAGGGAATTCTCACATCCATGAGATAGAAAGTCCATTGAAAGATTTATTTTAAGAAATCATAGGATTTATAGCTAGAAGAGCCTTAGAAAGTCTAGCCCTCTCATTTTACAGGTGACAGAGCTGAGGTCCAAAGAGAGGCCCCTGCCATAGGGGTATAAACAGAGCTGGGATTCGAATTCAGATCTTTTGACTCCAAAACTTACAGTGTTCCTTCCACTATACCATGAAAAATTCACTCCTGGTATTTTCTAAGTGAGATGAGTTATATAAAAAGCTACCCAGATTAGGGAACACTTTCGAGTGGATCCCTTTATAAAAAGGATTATCCTTTTATTTGTTGTTGGTTTTTTTTTTTTTAAGTAACTTTGCCATAGGAAAATTAAGCAAAGAATGAGCAAAATGATTGTCAGTTTTTGAGGTAACATTAGATACAGCAGGTCATGCCTGGGAGAAATTTTGTTTTTCCTAATGGAAACTCATTAAATTCTTTTACCATTAAGTTAGAAAGCATGTTGGACACAGAGTGCTGTATGTTAATCTCAAGTGATTTGCATGTAAATTTGTTCCGGCTTTGGTGATCTCAGCCTGAGCTTTAAAGGTGGCTCATTTCCAAACATTCCCAATCTCCAGAGCTGACATTCGAGTCCATATGTATTTATTGAGACACGTTTCATGAGAAAGTTTCAGGACACTCCAGTTCTGCTTTCTAAACCTGTACTTGTGGAGAGGTTGTACTTAAAAACAGGGCTACTGAAAGTCAACATAGTCAAAGCATTTCCTCCTGAGCCTTACCCACATCGACTAACAAGACATTCTAGAGAAACAGACTTCTTAGTTCTCATTCTTTCTTGCCTTGGGTTATTTCCAGCACCCTTCCAGTTCACTTTCCACTGAGTTCATGTAATTCTTCATCATGTGATTTGTTTTTTGCCTATTTAGTTTCTTTGAACCAGGAGAGACTATTTTTCAGAGTCCTGGCTGTAAAAGACAAAGCAAGCTGTGCCAACTACCATAATTTCCATAATATTGCATCTAAGAAGTGCCAAGGTTGGAGCTGACTTGGTTGTCCAGGCTTCACATTTATAAATCTGTCAGGGCATACACAGATGGTGGCCACTCCACCACTGATAAAAAACTGTGGAAATAGTGGTTTTGGAGCTTTGTGCTGATTGAGAGCCAGAGGCAAGAGAAACACTACTCCCCTCCCCTCCAAAAAACTTACACTAAAATCAATAGTCTTTGTGTTGTAATGAGTCAAAACACAGTAACTAAAAAACTCCTCATTTATATCAGGAATTCCAAGAACTGGTTATATACTAGCAATGCTAGTTAATAATGGATAGTTAACTGTTAATTTAAAAAATACCATAATATTTCCTAAAAAAATAATTCTAATTTATATATACAAATGTGTATATATACTTACATAAAATTGTATATAATTATTTGAGTTTGAATAATAGACATATATAAAATATGTTTGTTAGGTCTCAACCTGTGATTTAATTGGTATAAAGCAGTCCCAATGTGGAAATTTCCTCCACAACTTTTCTGTAACTTCAGAGATTTAGAGAGTTCGTTTTATGTGTGTAAATTTTATATAGGGGCAGCTAGGTGGCAAAATGGATAGAGTGCCACACTTAGAGTGAGGAAGACTCATCTTCCTCGGTTCAAATCTGGCCTTAGACACTTACTGTGTGACCCTGGGAAAGTCATTTAACCCTGTTTGCTTCAGTTTCCTCATCTATCAAATGGGCTGAAGAAAGAAATGGAAAACCATTCCAGTATCTTTGCCAAGAAAACTCCAAATGGGGTCAAAAAGAGTTGGACATGACCGAACAACAAATATTTGATGTATAAATATGTTTCTGCGAAAAACACATGGGTTCAAGTTCTTCCTTTGACAGTTACTATGTTATCATAAATAAATTATTTAACCTGTCAGTGATACTGGCCTTTGAGCTAAGTCTTGAATGAAGCTCAGGATTCTCAAGACAGGTGAGGAAGGCATACATTCTAAGCATGGAGGATAGTGAAACAGCAATCAGTATCACTACTCCAAAAAAGTTGAGTCATTGGCCCAGATATACTGTCTACAAAAGGACAATTTTTTTTAAATGGAATCATCTTCTTTTCTAGCCTTCATAACAAAACAATGAAAAGCAAGTTTTGTTTGTGGGGAGAAAATATACCAAAGTCTAGTAACAAAGTGATTCCAATTAATTCCAAAGTGTGGTTAGAAAGCGTTAGAACAGGGAAGATAAAGGTTAATGGAGATTTGAAAATGTAATTGGTTTTTTTTTTTAATGATAGCTTTGTTGCTGTCAGCTGTCATGACATTCTGCAAACATTTTATGATAATAGGGCCTTCTAGTTTGTGCCATTTGGGGTTTTTGTGTGTGTGTTTTTGTTTTCCATCCAGGAACTATTTCTTAACTTTGATATTTATCATCATCTTGTTTCAGTAACTGACTGAAGTTAGTCATGCCACCCAGAAATGTTACATAGCACTTTTCCTTTTCTTAGGCTTTATAGACTGTTGATGAGAGACGTGGTACCAGCTGATTTATATTTTTGATTTACTGAATGGGCTTCATACCAGCTTGGGGATAGGTGAAGGCGGACAGCTGAGCCTGAGGCTCGTCCTTGGCTTGTTTTAGCCTGACTCTAGCCCATCTCTCTCAGACAAGGGTTGTATTACTAGATTATAAAATACTTGGAGCAGTTTGGAAAGAAAGCTGTTACATAGTGAGGATTATAACACATGACAGTCCTATTGCCTGCTGAGTATGTATCAAACCAAAGGTGATCATCAGTTGAACCAACATATGGGTAGTTACTGCCGATTAGTGACAGCATTTTTATTCATCAGACATGTGTTCATGAATGATGTGTTCAAGACACTGTCCTAGGACTTGGGGGCACAAAGCTAGATAGGAAGTTGATCCTTCTTCCAAGAAGCTCACTCTTTAATAGGGGATGAGATTTGTACTCAAATAATTATGATATTAGAGAGAATATGATAAGTGCAAAGGAGAGGTGCAGGCAAAGTACTGTGATAAATTTGAAAAAGGAGAAAGTGTATTCTATAGGTGGAGGTGAGGGTGGAGTCTTAATGGAAGAGACTTCTTAGGTGGACCTTGATTTGAAGGAAGAAATTCAGCAAGTAGAGATGAGCTGGGATGGGAGAGAGCCACATGTTGCATTCTCTGCATAAGGGTATGGTGTGAGAAATATTATGAACATGGGGGAAGGCAGGATGAGAAGGAAAAAGGACAAATAATAGCTCAGTTTAGGAGTGTAGACTCCATGAAGGGAAGTGATATGAAAAAAAAAAAAGCTGAAAAGGTAAATTGGAACCAGACTGTAGAAGTCCAAGGATAACATAATAGAGGGTTTTTACTGCCTCTAGAGGATGATAGGTTCATTCCTCCCTCTAGAAAAGGTCTTTAATTGGAAGGTGACAACTTGTTGAGATACACACACACACACACAGTGTGGTATAGTGGATAGAGTGCCAGGCCTTGAGTCAAGAAGATTCATCTTCCTTAGTTCAAATCTGGCCCAAGACACTTCCTAACTGTGTAACCCTGAGCAAGTCACTTAACCCTATTTGCCTCAGTTTCCTCATCTATAAAATGAACTAGAGGAGGAAATGGCAAGCACTCTAATATCTTTGCCAAGAAAACCCCAAAGGGGATCAACAAAGAGTCAGACACAACTAAAAAATCACTGAACAACTATATAATCTATATGTACATATAGATGTATCTATTTATATGCATATATAAAATAAATGGCTATATATGTGTATGTATGTGTATATATACACATGCACACATAAATGGATAATACTTCATCACAAATGTATCTTGTTCAGATACGGTTTGGACTAGACCTGTGAAGTTCCTTCCAGCTCTGAGATTTTACAATGATGGTAATTTTTATACAGTGATTTGAAGTTTACAAAACATGTTACATCCATCCCCTCATCAGAGCCTCAGAACAACCCTTAGGCAAGTACTAGAGGTATTAGTATCCCCATTTTACAGATGAGGAAACTGAGGCTCAGAAAGTTTAAATGACTTTTCTGTTATCACACAGCTAGTAAATATCAGAAACAGGATTTAAAATCAGGTCTGATTGACTCAGAAAACTTGTCAGTTATCTCTTCAGTACTGCCACTTCATTCAGAGGGCAATGGTGTTGGAATAGATGAGTGATATGATCCTGAGATATGCCCATAGGTAGCCATTTGAAGGATAAATTAAAGATGGGTAAACTAATGGTGAGAAGACCAGTTAGGAAGCTGTTATTAATAGGCTGGGTAAGAAGAGATGAGGGTCTGAGCCAGAGCTATTTGCAATGGGGGAGGAGGATTTTTGCTCATGTCCCTCGCTAAACTAAAACTGTCCAAGAGAATGCTTACAGCAACCTTGTGAATGCTGGCCATCTGTTGAGTCATGAACTAAGCAAGTTCATACAAATATGGTGACTGCTGATATTAACATACCTTCTTTGTCTTTGTAGGAATTTAGAGAATGGGCTGTGTCCAATGTAAGGATAAAGAAGCAACAAAACTGACAGAGGAGAGGGACGGCAGCTTAAACCAGAGCTCTGGCTACCGCTATGGGACAGACCCCACTCCCCAGCATTACCCGAGTTTCGGCGTGACGTCCATCCCCAACTACAACAACTTCCATGCAGCAGGTGGCCAAGGGCTAACTGTCTTTGGGGGCGTCAATTCTTCTTCTCACACCGGGACCTTGCGTACAAGAGGAGGAACAGGTAGGCCTCCAGTGCTGGGTATTTGCTTTTAAGTTTTGTGCAGTTTAATATCTGAGCCCCAGAGACTTCCTCTTCATTGAGAGTCACTCTACCCCAGAGTTGAAAACACTGGAGGAAATTCATTCTTCCACTTTTAAGATTTGGGGACTGTAATAGGAAATGGGGCTCAGAGTTTCATTTGAAGTGCAAGTCAAAATATCAGGATGAGAAAGGGGAAAAAAAAAGCATCTCTGGCCCTCAACCCCCAAATGAGCATTATCTCAAAAATTCTTTCTGGAGACTATAACGGGCCTTATCAAACATGGTCCACTTGCCTTTATGGGCTATTCACTACTCTGCCAATGTCAACTTTAGAGTTTTCCCTCTAACTTCTCTTTTATTTCTTCCTCAATCTTCAGTCTGGGCGGTTATAGGCTAATTCAGTCTTTGCCATTCCCCTCATCCCCTAGTTTCTCCTTATGATTTCTCCATTCATTCCTTTTGGCTATTCTGTTACCCATCTACAATTCTTGACATACATGTGTATATTTAAGGCAGAGATTCTCAACCTAAAGTCCATGAACTTAGGCTGGTTTTTTTGTTTCAATAATTATATTTCAATAGAATTGCTTTTCTTTGCAATCCTATGTATTATATGCATTTAATCTTTCTGTAGTCTTATATATTATATGCATTAAAAATAGCTTTGCATGTCCTGCTAAGTCAATTATCATGTTCACAGATCTTCATTTTCCTGCCTTACATTCATATTTCACTGTCATAGCTCATGCTTTGTCCAGTGTTGGGTACTTCTTTGCCAAGATACCAGAATGTTTTTTTTTTTCATTTGTTTTTATAAACTTTTGTTTTCTAAAGCTTTTCACACTGGTTAATGTGGTATCTGATTTTACTTGTCCTGTCCTGTTGTTAGAAAAACTTTAAATAATATGAAATTTTCTCTATCCATCCATCAATCAAGTATTTATTAAGTACCAATTGTTTGCTCAACAATCATTTTACTAGGTACAAATAAGCCGGATTTCAGCCCCTCATCCCTCACACTTTTCATCCAACTGAAATAATTTATATATTTATATAAATACTTGAAATAAGAATGTCTTCTTTACTCATCTGGGAAATAGGAGATACCTTAGGGTCAGGAAGAATCTTTGTCCCTTTTCCTCCTATGTACATGCCATGTTTAATTAATGTAGTCCACAAAGGGAGCATTATGTTGAAAGTCAAAATTGGACGCCCTACTGAACCAGGTAGGTGGACTGGACTCACTTACTGAACTATAACCACCTAGTTCTCTGACCACCTGCTTTGCAGGGGGAAAGCAATGCTTACCTCAAAATGATCATTTGGCTTCATGATGAATGTAGCTTTTCCTTAAAAACATGAATACTAGAAATAGGTTCCCAGGCTATTCATCCTAGCATCCTTGCTCAAGCATGAATGGAGAAAAGAGGAGATTGACTTGGGGGCAATAAATAAAAGGGCTAGGTCCATAGGGACAGCCTGTCTCCTATGTGTGCAGGAATGAATAAATCAGTCAATTG
Organism: Petaurus breviceps papuanus; assembly: GCF_028583685.1. NCBI lineage: Eukaryota > Metazoa > Chordata > Mammalia > Diprotodontia > Petauridae > Petaurus > Petaurus breviceps. The sequence goes on from NW_027187391.1 coordinate 40,324,132, forward strand.
GTTTACAGATATTTAAGGCAGGGCTTCTCAACCTGGGGCCCATGGACTTAGGGTTTTTTTTTTTTAATGTTTTGATAACTATATTTTAGTAGAATTGGTTTCCTTTGCAATTCTATACATTATGTGCATTTAAAAACATTATCCTGAGAAGGAGTCTGTACATTTCACCAGACTTCCCAAGAGGTCCATAACACAAAAAGGTGAAGAATCATTAATTTAAGGTCCTTTTATACAGCACCGAGTGGGGAAAAAAAGGCCAAAATGGGGAAGGCAGAATGATCTCCCATGTTCTCCAGAAATTTGTGACACTTACTTTTGTCAATTCATACCCTGTTTGTGTAGACACTCTCTCAGATAACTCATTCACACACAGAGTATGAATTCTTATAATTGAATAATAGGCAAGTAATTGAAATTATGTTTTATATTTTTCTTGAATGCAAGAGAACCTGTTGGCACCAGCCATAATCTAAGAATAAGATACTGTCTTACTCCCATCACAACATGAAATCCAAAAATAAGTTGATAAGTAGCATGGATGAGTTTTGCTGCCTTGCACTATTAATGATCTTTTGTTTTATTTCTACATACTAAGAATAACAGGTAGTGTAGTATAGTGGATAGAACTGAGAGCCAATCCTAGGTTCTGACCACTCTTACTTCTGATAAATGCTACCTATATGTCCCTGGGTAGGTCACTTACTCAGTGTCCCAGGTAACCTTCCAGATCTATTGATCATAGGAGACTTGTAAAGCTGCATGGGTAGAGGGTATTTCCTCATCAGGAATCCTCTGTATTAATGAAATTGCAGGTCTAGTCCAAATGTATATATCTCTGTGTGTGTATAGAGATATACACATTTATATGTAGATTGTGTACATGTATGTATATGTACTTGTACATATATTATATATATATATACACACATGTGGGTATACATATATACCCTACCTCCCCAGGGCGATTACAAGGTTCACAAGGGCAAGGATAGAGTTTATACTTCTATAGCACATTGCCTTGCATATAATATTCTATAGATATATATTAATTGAGTGATTTTCAGAAGAGAGAAAGAGAAATTTAGTCACAGACCCTCAAATGCCATCCATAACCCAAAATAAGACTTTCTTAATATAAATGTAATGAGCTATTTGTATGTTCCTTGAGATGAAGACAGTGAATGATCTTCTAGGCACCCAAGAGGCCCATTTTTCAGCAACATACCAAATAGCCTCTTTTCTAACCATTCAAAGAAGCCTGAAGAAAAGAAAATGATTGCCAAATGAGTCTCCTTTTGTATGGTCAGACTGCATACCTGATGAATACCAATTTTCCTGCAGGAAGTCCCTCTTTGGACAGAATTGAAAGATTCAGTACCACGTGCTCTCCTAACATTTTGAATGGTCTCATTGGCACATCTGTTGTCTTGAAACTACCTCAATTGCAAAGTCCCTTTATTGAATAAAAGAGAAGGACCCATTCCATGAGTTTTTCTTGCCATTGATGGCACTTTGAAGTGTGGGGAAATTTAATTGAGAAGACATAGCAAAAAGAATTAGAAAATTGACCCAAAAGGAAAGAGTAGACACTCTTTTCTGTTCAGAGCAAAGTGTATGTGTGTGTATACACATACACATATGGAGTGTATACATATATTTAGAGGCAATAGAAGTTAAGTGACTTGCCCAGGGTCCCACAGCTAGTAAGTTTCTGAGGCCAGATATGAACTCAGGTCCACCTGACTCCAGGGCCTATCCTCTATCCACTGTGCCACCTAGCTGCCCTACAAAGTATGTATTCTGAAACAAAAAGACCTCTCTTGGCAACAGTACAGTAGTTATGGACAAATTGGTGAGTAAGCACAATGTCTTTTTTGGTGAAATGCACCATGTACATAAATGCACCTCTTTAAATGAAATTGACCCTTTCACCAGCAACAGAAACATCTATTTTCAATGGAGGGAGCATTGAGCACCCATCCTGAAATGGGTTATAGCACTAACTCTAGGTTATATCAATCAGTCAGTCAGTCAACCTATTTATTTAGTGCCTGTATGCCAGGTACTGTCCTGGGTGATAGAGATCAAAAGACAAAAATGAAATAGTGTCTGCTTTCAAGGAGCTTATATTCAACTAAAAGGTACCCTAATAAGATCTAGTATCAGAGCAAATATTACAACAACCAAGAGCACAAAGGTCAGTTTTACCTAGCCCTTCAGCAAAACAAGTGATTATTGCAATCAAATCACTAAATCAGTGAGTATTTATTTAGTGTTCATTTCTGTATGCATAACAGTGGGGATACAAATACAAAGAATAAACCACATACCTGCCATCAAGTTTTGTCTCAGACTTATGCTGGGTGTGTAGCTTAGGAAAATCACTTAATATTTTAGTGGTCCCTGCCTCCTCCCCAGGCAGCTCTCTAAGACTACAAGTTTACTTTGCTAAAGGGTGTTCCCCATTAGGAACTCCTTCTACGCCAATAAAGTAACAAAGCTCATGCAAAAAAAAAAAAAGTTATCTCATGAATTCATCCAGAGATGATGTGTGCAGATCAAATTTGTGTTTCCTTAAACAAAGCCTTGTGACCTGCCTAAATTCAGCCCAACAGAGACAACAAACAAATAAATATACACAGATGTTAGTACTTACTTGTTTTCACACTGCAGCCCCTTTTAGACTGGGAACACCCTGGGGGCATGGACTGTCTTTTGTCTTTTTTTGCATCCCCAGCCTGGCATATAGTAGGCTTTTAATAAATGCTTACTGACTCAATAATTCATTTTTCCCACATTATAATTGTGATATTGTATCTCATCGCGGCTTTGTGATGTGGTGAAGCATTATTTAACCATATTACCAATGCTAACAGCATCAGGGAGAAGTGAGCTTTTTTATTTCTTAATTTTTTTGATGGCAGGGTGAAAGAAATGGGACTAATTTCTCTGAATCAGTACATTCTTCTGTAATCTCTGCTTTTGGTTTGTTTTCTTTTACCAGGTGTAACCCTTTTTGTGGCCCTTTATGACTATGAAGCACGAACAGAAGATGACCTGAGTTTTCATAAAGGAGAAAAATTTCAAATACTTAACAGCTCGTAAGTTTGGGAAGTACCCTTGAGGAATGCGCGTGCCTTTGACTTTGGGGAGGAGATTTTTGTGCTATCAATTCTTAGCTTTTCCAGATGTGAGGGAGGCAATAGAAGCACTCAGCCAATTAAGCAAGCCAGAGCAATATAAATTTTGGAAAACAAACACAATTGGTGACCCTGTGCAGCGTCCCATGAAACTACACCTCCAGAGAGTTTTTGAAGTACACCACAATAACAAGCATCCTCCCCCATCCATCCATAATTTCAAAAGCCTGGCACATGATTTAGCTGCCTACACTAGGCACTGCCTAGAGAATTCCCCCCCCCCCCCCATCTTAGACATTCCACTCTCTAAGCCCTCACTCAGAACAGGCAACAAATTCCTTCTGTTTTCAAAACTCCTAAACATTCTAATTAGTGAGATTTGCAGGGGAGTTTCCAAATAATATAATTTTGTGAGTGACTGAAACCTTTGTGAGATGGAAAAAGAAGAGGTTTCACCCACTCCAGTGTGTGACTGAGATGTATGCATTTTAAATGTGGTCATTAGGAGCCCCGTTGAAACAAGAGGGGAGGTTTTAAAGGAACAAATGGTACAAACTGCTGCCATGTTTGCCTTTTATAAATGCTACATTTTATACCAGGCTTGGTATAAACTGGTATTGGTTAACATGGTCTTATCGTGAAATTTCTTCTTTTAAAGGAAAAAGGAAATAATGATCACATCCCCACCTCAGATTCCAAATCTTCGCTAGAGTAGATGAAATCTGACTGAATCAGATGTAAATAAGAGCCCTCTGGCAAAATCCAAGCTCCCTAGAAACAGGGGAGGCATATGTATGGTAAGGAAAGCCTCTTCCCAAAGTTTGATTTTCTTCACTAGCATCATCACTAGTAAGTGGAAGAGAACCAGGGTAGGAGGTCCTTTCATAGATGCCCAACTCTGATTTGCTGATATTCCTGCTCTGGTTAGTGGTCTTGCCTTGAAGAGACCACACCCCCACTGTATAATCCCAGACTTCATGCAGTGAGAAAGCTGGCCTCTGCCTTAAATGGTACTCTCTGCAACCCCGTAGGGTGGGAGATCAGGGGGACAGAAATAGAAAGGAGGGACTGGAGAGGACGAGTGTTTTATACAAATGTTATCTCATTTGATAAACACAACAACCCTAGGAGGTAGCTGCTGTTATTATCTCTATTTAATAGTTGAGGAAACTGAGACAAACAGAGGTTAAGTGACTTACCCAGGATCACACAGCTGGTAAGTGTCTGAGTTTGGATTTGATCTCAGGTCTTCCTGACTCTAAGCCCAGAACTCTATTTCCAAGGCCACCCAACTGTAGAGTTTGCACTATTTACATCCCTTGCCTCTGGAGGAAAAAAAGGGAAAAATTATTGACAGTGAACAGCCACAGGCACTAACAATTCCCTCTTCCTGGTGAGCTGAAAGCCCAAACCTTCTGACAATGAACTCAGATCTAGGGAAGGGAATAGAAATGTGCCGCCTCTAGGATGAGAAAACTTGCTTCTTTAGACAAATAACTCACTTTTGGATCCCTAAGATCTTATCTACTTAACCACAAGTGTTCATTAATATCCATGAATCAAAATTCATTACTAAGGGTGGGGGAAGAGACTAGAGAGAGAGGGAGAGGTTTGGAATGCCGTTGTCACATTCTTTAGGTTTGGGCTTTCAATATAGCATTTGTGAGTAATTATTGTAAGATACTCACATTTGTGTGGTACGGGGGGAAAGGATTAACTCTGGAATCAGAAGATCTGGGTTCAGATCTCCCCTCTGATGTACCTGTGTGACTTTAATCTACCTGGCTTCCATTTTCTTCTCCAGAAAATGAGGAGGCCTCCAAGATCCCTTTCAACTCTAGATCTGTGAGCCTTTGAAGTTTACAGAACCCCTTCCTCACAACCCCTGGAGGCAACAGTAGCAAGAGCACCGGACTTTGAGTTAAGAGAGACTCGGGTTTATATCCTGCCTCTAACACTTATTAGTTAATAAGTATAATCCTGAGCAAGTCACTTGGCTTCTTCAACTCTAAGTTTTCTAATCTATGAAATGGGTATAATAAATATACTGACCTTCCAAGGTTGTTGTGGAGATCAAATAGCATATAACATTGAAGTGCTTTGTGAACTCTTTTTTTTTTTAAGTATCCTTACTCCATTTTTTTTTTTTTTTTGCTTTTTGGAGGGCAATTGGGGTTAAGTGACTTGCCCAAGGTCACACAGCAATTTTTTGTGTTAAGTGTCTGAGGCTGGATTTGAACTCGGGTCCTCCTGACTCCAGGGCCGGTGCTCTATTCACTGCACCACCAAGCCACCCCCTTTGTGAACTCTTAAGTGCTATAAATTCCAACTGCTACTTTTGCATGCCATCTGTTCATGTTATAGAGGAAGTAATTGAGGCCCAGAGGGGTTGAGTGCTTTGTTCATGGTTGTTACTAATGGTGCTAATAAATGTCAGAGGCAGGATTTGGAGTTGGATTGGAATCCATATCTCCTGAATCTGGGTTCATGTCTCCTGCCGTTTTTATCAGATGACTTCTTGGTACTATCAAGCAAGTGCTTACCTTACACCAGACCCTACACTAGGCACTGGGTATACAAAGACAAAAAAAGGAATCCCCTACTCTCAGTAGCATAGGAAAAAACAATATGTATGCATGTATACATGAGGTAAGCACTTACACATATGGATGGATGGATGGATGTGTATACTTGTTATTCAGTTGTTTCATTTATGTTCAACTCTTCATGTCCCCATTTGGGGTTTTCTTGGCAGAGATACTGAGTGGTTTGCTATTTCCTTCTCCAGTTCATTTGACACATGAGGAAACATGTCACAAACAGGGTTAAGTGACTTGTCCAGAGTCACATGCCTAGTAAGTGGCTGAAGCTAGATTGGAACTCACAAAGATGAGTCTTCCTGATTCTAGGGCTGGTGCTCTGTCCACTGTGCCACCTATCTGCCTGTATGTACACACACCACACACACACACACACACACACACACACACACACACACACACACACA